>NW_020954556.1:3507462-3521337 GCF_900497805.2 Vombatus ursinus | reverse complement strand
CACACACACACACACACACACACACACACACACACACACACACACACACACACACACACTCTTTTATATTCTTTTAAGCCAGTTACTGTACCTCATTGCTTGAGGTGCTGGGCATGCATGGGAAGAGGCACTGTTTTCTAAGGCCATTTTACTGTACAGGAGATGGCGTAGGAGTTGATAGTCTAGGGACTTCATCCTGAAAATTGCCAGTTCATTATGAATCTTTTTTTTTAGAGGGTATTCTGGCCATATGTGTACGTATAGTTTTTCCTTTTTTATTTGCCCACAGGAAAGATCTTCCCTAACCTGAACTTTGTGTATCCAAACAATCTATTTTATCTGCTTACACTGAGGTTGAATATTTGTGTGGGTCTGAATCAGTCCCTGCTATCAAGATTTCCAGCTTCAGGAAAAGAAAAAAAAAGAGCCATTTTTGATGAGAGAGATCTGTTTTTTCCTTTTCCACTAGAGGTCTTCTGCCTTTAAAAAAAATTATCTTCTGCCTTTTAAAAAATTTATCTCAAATGGCACTGGTGTTTTTGTATATATAGGCATGCTATTTAATGTTGGTGCTTTTCTTTCTGAGCCTTTCATTTCAGCCTCAGAGATAGGGATTTGAAATGGTAGAAAAATCAGCATGAGAAATTGTTACCTCCATGTGTTACTGTTGATTTTTAATCTTTGGTAGACTTTCCAGGTATTCAGGCTGATAAAAACATAGGCATTTAACTCTGACAGAGGCCAGTAAAATAATCACAGCTCACAGGTACAGTGCTAGGCACATAGTAGGCATAATAAATTAATTGGTGCTTAATAAGTAAAGGGAAGCAAGATGAAAGCAAACCCATTGACTGACTGACATTTATGAAGCACTTTAAGGTATTCAGGGTACTTTCTCAGTCACAACTTCATGAAGTAGGTAGTTTCAATATTATTATCCCCGTTTTATAGATAAGGAAACTGAGGCTCAGAGTTTAAAGAACTAGTCCATAGCCACATAGTACGAGTTGGGAATCTAATCCAGGTTTCCTGATTCTAAGGCCATGGATGACACTCTCAGTGAAGGGAACAATCCAGCTGAGAAGCAACAATAACAGAGATTCTTCATCTTTAGCCTGATTTGGCAAGGCTTAGAATTTATCCATCTTTCTCAGGTAGTAAAGAGGCCTCTTCCCTTTCCTCATTTCTGCTGTAGATAGTTGGTCATGAACATGATGTGGTTGGAAAAATACCAGGAAGGTTGTCTAATGTAAATATTTTTCTTCCACTAGGCTAAAATGTCTGAAATTCAGAATAACGGAACACAGGATTTTGTAGTTTGAAGGGACCCCGATGACCATCTGATCTAAACCATACCTGAGAAGTGAATTTTGTCTCTCACTCCCTTAAACCCTCCAGATACAGCACCCCTGAAAAAAACAAAACAAAACAAAACAACAAAACAAGCAATTCTTTAAGTCCTCATCAGTTAACACCTAATGTGCAAACGGATAGTAATAGCTGAGAAAAAGTTGTTGTTGAGTAGAGAAAAAAAAAAAAACTAAATCGTGGAAGAGTTTGCTGAATAGAGAGCCCCTCCAAAACAAATACAGATAATGTTTCACCATTTCTCAGTTTATTGAGGGTTGTGCCTGATTGCACAGTAACTTCCATACATTCTGTATGGGAAGTGAGCCCTCACCACCTCACATCTACTCTTTGGGGCAGAAATCTAATTGTGGGGCCATAGACTTCTTTCTGTCGTGGTAAAGAATATATCTTCAATGTCCAAGTAATTCTTTAGTCCCATCGCATCCTAGGGAAGCAAAATAAACATAAGCCAGCTATGTTCATGTTCTCAGGTTCTAGAGCTATGTACTGTTTACTTAGATAGTAGAACTTTCATGGATTTCAGATTGTCCTTTTCTGTTTTTAGTATTTTAGATCTCTGAGGCCTCTTCCAGCTTTGAATCCTGTGATGTGATTTCAGTTATGACTAATTAGTGTCTGTTCAGCCATAAAGAGCTTTTGAATATGCGTTGTATGTAAAGCGCTATGGTAGGTGCTATATAGACATCTTCTTTTGTCTAGTTATATCAGAAACATCTCCCTATCTACACTAGTCATGATCCCAGGTAACGGAATTATCCAAAAGTTACAGAAGTTTCCTTTTCTAGATGATTTCAAGCTATCCATCCTGTGACCAGGACTAAATACATATACAAATACTGCATTCCAGAGTCACAGAATTTGGAAATTGGAAAGGACCTCAGTGGCCATTTAGATTAAGCACATACAAAGGAGTCCCCACTGTAATGTACCCAAAGAGTAGTCATCCAACCTCCAATTGCAAAGCTAGACCTCCAAGGAGGGAAAATCTACTACCTCTTGAGGCAAGCCATTCAACTTTTAAGCTAGAGATTTTTCCTGGCCTTGGGTCCAAGTTTATCTCTTTGTACTTTTACCCATTGTTCATGATTCTTCCCTTTGAGACCAGACAGAAAAGTTGAATCTTTCTTTCTTGTGACAAATTTTTGAATTCTTGAACACAGCTAGCATGACCATTTTCTTCTTCCTCCCACCCTGCCCCCAATGCTTCTTTTCTCCAGACCAAAACATGAGGACTAGGTGAAGTAAGTCATAAACTCAAGGTCCTTCGAGATTCTAGTTGCTCTCCTCTGGATATTAATTAATGTCCTTTTTAAACCATGGTGCTCAGAACCAAACACAGGACTCCAGATGACTTCTGAGAAGGGCAGAACAAAATGGGATTATCACTTCCTTGTTCTTGGAAGCTGTGCCCCTTCTAGGACCATGGAAAGTTACATTAACTTTTGTGGTGACCGAATCATACTGTTGACTCAGTGTTTGCAGGCCAATGAAGGCCCCAGATCCTTTTCAAATTAACTGCCAGCTATCCACATCTCCCCTCTTCATACTTGTGGAGTGAATTTTTGTACCCAAGTGAAAGCCTTTACATTTGTCCCTATTGAATTTGACCATATTAGTTTTAGTCCAATGCTCTGAGAGCATCTCAGGACCCTTTTACATCCTTTTAGAAGTTATCCCTTAGCCTCAAATGTCAGAAACTAGGGTTAGCTCCACAGACTGGATTATTCAGGGAAGATGAGATACTGTCTCCACCACATCCACCATATTGCTTCTGCTGCAGCCTCTTGGGTCTGGGCTGCAGATTCAAGAACAGTGGCTTGGGGCAAATTAGAAAGAACTCTTACCTGGAGAAGAAATACCTGGTCTTAGCCAGCTTTTATTTTCCTTAATTAATTCCCTTCTCAGTATTATGGTGTTTGTATTATCTGAATATTTCTGAATGATTTTTTTCTGTCTCTTCCTTGAGTAACTTTTTGTTCAGATTGTTCTGTTTCATTGCTTTATATCATTGTCCAATCTGCTAATTGGCCAGCTTGCCAGGCATTTTTGTAGCAATTTGCCATATTTCTCTAACAATTTTTTATCTTTCAGGTATTGGTGTTTCCTATAGTGAGGCAATCATAGTAGGAGAGCCTGCAAATCTGCCACACCTGGGCTGGTTCTGACTCCTCCAAAGAGATTAGGGAATGGATACCACCAGGGTTGCCACCAAGGGAGCCCTGGGTCATGGTGGGAAGAGAGACTCTTTGTGGTCTTATGTGAAACTACTCCCAGGGCTTGGCACATGATACATCCAGCTGTTGCTGGAATTCAGGAGGTGTTGAGGTCAGGGCAGTTCTCAGATGAGAACAGCTCAGGTATTTTGTAGAGAGGGGTAGGATCCTGCTTTGGCTCATCTGATTGGTTTCCTGCCGAATATGTATCAGATACAGAGACAGCCAATAAGCTAGGTAACTGGAAGATTTTAAGCATAGAAATTTCCAAGTGTAAACGTTTCCAGAGATGATGAGTTCCAGGGAGGAGAGGGCAGAAGGTCTGGCCAAGCATAGTGAGCTTGTTGGACTGAGAACGGGCAGTAGACTAGACTGTGTGAGGGAAGGTCTCTAGATTTTACTGAGAAGCACTGATTTCTTATAAATTGTAAGAGACACCATCACGTCTTGTCTTCTATAAACAAACCCTTTCATTTAGCACCCTGTAGGGGATCTTCTTTCCTGCTACCAGATCACCCTGCTGGAATGTCTGTAATAATAATAATAATGATAATAATAATCATCATCATTACTGACATTTTCATAGTGTCTTAAGGTTTGCAAAGAAGTGTTATGTACCCTATCTTGTTTATTCCTCATAACAGTACTTTGGGAGTATTATTATCCACATTTCTAAGCCTCAGACAGACTACGTGATATATATATCCAAGGTCACATTGCAAGTAAGTCTTCAGAAGTAGGATTTGAACTTAGGTCCCCACCAACTCTAATTCCAGTATTCTGACCACTTCACCAACAGTGCCTCTCATAGGCTCTTCATATTTATGTATAGTGTAAGCTCAGTGTCATTAAATAGGGCTCACTAGTGAGCCCTGAGTCAAATCAGCAAGGTGATTCCAAGAGTAAATGCTAAATGCTAAAATGCATGCATGTCAGAGAGATGGGGGAGGACAGGGAGACAGACAGAGGGAGAGGAGGAGAGTTAGATAGATGGGGGCTGGGAGAGAGGGAGAGACAGATAGATGGAGGGAAGGAGAAGGGAGAGAGAGAGAGAGAGAGAGAGAGAGAGGGAGAGAGAACATGCCTAGAAAATGCAGAGAGAAGATGCTGTGAAAGCCCTTCTGCCAGGTTGTCATTGTTTAACAGGAAAACTTCAAGGGTGGTTACTGAATTTTATTTTTTGAGTTTTCTGGTGAACCTGGAACCATTTTGCCGAGTAAGGCTTTTAATTTCCTGAGTAGGATGATTATTTGTTCCGATGTCTTTCTATCTGTATCTACCAGCAATTTCCTTGGAAGGCCACAAGGTAGTAGTTTTCTCATTTTGCTATCAGTTTTTTTTTTATACTTTAATTAAGGAATCATCTTTTCTACTGTTGTCGTTCTAAATGGCTTTGGCCTTCTCTCAGCCCCTCCAGAATAAACAATTGATTAAAATGAATTACCAGGATCATATTTGATCCTGTGCCATAGTTTCGGATGTCAAATGGAGAAAGGAGACAGGATTGGGAGAACTGAGGTGTCCTTTGCAATTGATACAGTGGAAATCAGCCAAACTTACCACATATACTTCCTTTTGTTTACTCTGTGGGTTCAGTAGCTCATTTACCAATGCTAAGTGGAGAGCAGGACCTTGAAATTCTGGTTTTGAAGTGTGGATAAGTGTTTGAGCTATCATTGAAAGAACAAATGCTAAGCAATCCTCACTTTAACATCTTTTCAGAATCATTTTCTTGGGGGGAAAAAACACTCTAGGGTGAAAGTGTGTATGTGTCTTGGGATGGGGTAAGCAAATAGTGGTCAGGAAAAATGAAATCCCTTTTCATTTAAAAGTACTTATTCTTTCCCTTTTCCCAGACGTGGGTCACTCACAGTTCCTCACCTTCCTTCCTAGTCTACTCAGTCATTAAACATTTATTAAGCAAGCACTGTGCTAAGTCCAGTTATACCTTCCAGGGCTTTATATTTTCTATTCTACTTTCCTCTATGGAATTCAGTCCACTTCAGGAGATATCTCTTGAATACAATGTGCAAGCCACTAGGCTGAGCTGGAGATACAAAGACAAGAGTTAAGTAGACTTTGTCCTCAAGTAGATTGGATTCCACTGGGGAGATATAACATGTACTAAAGTAAATAAATACAAAGAAATACAGCATTTTAATAGGGAGAGTGAGCCATTGATTGGGATAGGATCAAGAAAGGCCGCAGTCAGTCAACAAACTTTTATTAAGCACTTATGTGCCAGACATGGTACTAATTTCTGGGGATAGAAATACAAACAATTCCTGCTTCAGGAGGGACAGCTTGGTGGCGCCATAGTGCACAGAGTGCCAGTCCTCGAGTCAAGACTCATCATGAGTTCAAATCTCTCTTGAGATACTAGCTATACAACCCTGGGCAAGTCACTTAACCCTGTTTGCCTTAGTTCCTTATTTATAAAATGAGCTGGAGAAGGAAATGACAAACTACTTCAGTATCTTTGCTAAGAAAACCCAAATGATGCTCTCCAGCTGCCTATAGGATTTAGCCCTAGGCCTCCAGATATAACATTTCCCAAACTGAAACATATCCCTTCATCCTAAAGTCGGTTCTTTCTCTTGACTTTGTGATTTCTCTCAGTGGGGATAGCATCACTCATTCTCCCATGTTTGGGATTTGGGAGTTATCTTTGACTTTTTTACTCTTCCATATTTCCTAGAACCATTCCATGACCAAATCTTACTTATTCTACCTCAAAAACATTCCAACATCTCCTTATAATAGATTTTTATAAATATATTTTATTTCTCCCCCAGTGCCTAGCACAGTACTATGCTTATATTCCATAGGCACTTAATAAATATTTGATGAGTTGGACTGAATTTGTGGGTGCTTAGATTAGACTGTCTAAAAAGGGAGAAAATTGTCATCAGGAAATAGACCTCCAGAGTGGAGATTATTTCTGGACTCTTATTCCTTGCACTTGCTGTGTAGTTATGGAATGTTTGTAATTCTTAGGACAGTATTGTTGCAGAGTTCTGTTCCACAGTAAGTACCTCTCAAACAAAAAATGGTACATTTAGGGAAAAACCTGGCACGATCCTTATAATTAGACAAAGTAACGCTCTCATTAGTGTATTTACTATTTCAGAAAGTCAAGAACTGTCAGGGTTTCCAGATGATTCCCTTATTTTAGAAAAGGGGTGGAGATTTTGAAATCTTATTATGGCTCTTTTCTAATCCCTATGGAATACATCTCTTGCTATTTTAATGAAAGAGGAAACAAACAAGCATAATAAGTAATATGAGTTGTTTGTACTGGAGAAAAACATGATTTAATTCATTGTAACTTCCATTATAAGAACAATGGCATTAGTTAGAGTGCCTCAGGAGGAAGGTATAGCATTTACCCCTCTGTCCTGTGTAGCAGTAGGTTAATGACATTGTGTGTGTGTGTGTGTGTGTGTGTGTGTGTGTGTGTGTTTGACAAGCAATGCAATGTAGTGTATAGGATGCTAGACTAGGAGTCAGAAAGATCTTAGTTCAAATCCGACCTCTAAATTGTGGATTTCACTGAACCTTAGTTTTTTCATCAGTAAAATGGGAATAATAATGTATGTATCTTGCTGGGTTGGTATAAAGTTCAGATGAAATATTGAATGTAAAGTGCTTTGCGGTCCTCCTGCAATATCTAAATGCAAAGTTATCATGATCACAATCATCTCATGATGTGTAGAAGGCTATTTGTATTTTTTTCCTGTGGTGGCCTCATTTTATTTATGGCCCAGGGTCAGTGCTGGCTGACATTAGGAGGTAGGTGTTTGAAGCCATGTAGGGGGGTGGTAAAGATGTATTTTTATTAATATAGTATTACTAAAACTTGTCCAAGTTAAATCCCTGGCATTCTTTTGAAAGTACAGTCTGTGAAGTCTTGGGTGCTTTGTACTATTTCTATAGTTATTCTCCTGGGATTCCTGCATGTATTGTCACAATTTCAGGAGTTTTCCCCCCTGCTGTTCAAAAACTAGTTACACTGCCTTATCTAAAGCAATCATAACAAAGTGGCCTTTGAAGTCATTTGGTAGGGAGGAAAAAGGCTGCGTGGAGCCACGTTTTAGTAATCTTTCCTTTCCTAGCATTCCTGAATGTATATATAAATGTCGAACCAGATGCAGACTCAGGGAAACTCACCTCCAGGAACACAGAATATTTACCTGATGAGAACTGTCATGCATGAAAGGAACCAGCATACCTAATAGGAAAAGAGGAAGCAGAAAGTCCGAATCAGCTCTAAAAAAAGAACAAAGGAGATGTCTCAGATGAGAAGTTGAAGGACCTTATAAGAATCATCCATCAAAGGAGGACCAGTTCAAACACCTTGGTATGCTGAAAGAAAGTAGAGGATTGGTGGAGAAAGGCTGGATGGGTAAGGGAAGGGGAAGAGAAAGAGAGGGAGAGAGATTAAGTAAGATAAATTATAAGATTTGAAAAATGAAACAAGACAAAAACCTGCTTGAAGGATTTTTAAATTTACAAGCACTATACGCACAGTGTATTAACTTCTTGTCTGGCTACTGTAGGGACCTGCTAAAATGGTTTCTGTGCCTCTTCTCTCCCTACTCTGTACAGATGGCCAAAATGATCTTCCTTCAGTGTAAAGTTGACCATTGCACTATCTTCCCTGTCCCCACCCAAACTCTAGTGGTTCCATACAACATCTAGGATAAAATATAAATTCTTCTTTTTGGATTGTAAAGTATTTCATAACCTGGCCCCAACCTACCTTTTCAACCTTGTTATATATTGCTCTCCTTCCTGTAATCTGTGATTTGGCCAGGCAGGCCTTCTCGCATTTTCTCATGGGTGGGGTCCTGTGCTTTTGCCCTGGTTGTCCCCCGTAGTTGGAATATTCTTCCCTTCGCTGCCGCCTCACACAGTGCTCTACTCCAAGACTCGGCTTCAGCACTGCCTTCTCCATGAAGCCTTTTTTGTTAGTGACCTCCTTCCCTAAATTTATCTTGCTTACTTCCATATGTTTCTTGAGATCAGAGAATATTTCATTTTTTATCTTTGTATTCCCGGTTCCTAGTACAGTGCCTGACATGCTGTAGGGGCATAAACATGCTTGTGGGTTGATGAAGTGTTAGGTAGTAAGAGCTAAGTAAACACTTAATGGAAAGCACTGCCTCTAGATTCTGAGGTCCCTGGGTTCAAACCCTTTCTCTGATGCTTACTACCTCTGTGACTTGAGTCATGATATTTAATTGCTCTGAGCCTCAGTTGCCTCATTAGTCAAATGGAGATGGTGGTAGTGTTGTTTGTCCTTTAAACAAATGTAAATGTGGAGTTTTCAGATGAAGTGCTCGATGCCTTCTGAGGTCCCTTCTGGCTCAAGCAATCAATCAGTAAGCATTTATTAAATTCCTGCTTATGTATGAGACACTGTGATAAGTGTTCTTTAGTGATGAGCTTATATACTAAATTGAATTACATGCCCTCATTGTTTACTCACCAAATTTTACACCATTTAAGCAGGTGGCAATGAGAATCTTAGTGAAGTCTACCAATCAACCAGACCTTCTGAGGAATCTTCTAAGCATGACCAGCATTCTTTCTTCTGGGTCAGGGGTGGGAAACCTGTGGCTTCGAGGCCCTCAAGTGCGGCCCTTTGACTGATTGCAAACTTCACAGAATTATGTGAAGTGCTTACCACTTACCTGGACAGAAAGGACTAAATACGTGTGAAATAATTAGAGGAAAATGCAAGGTAGCTTTTGAGTGCTCTGCTAGTGGTACAGATCTTAGTGTTACAGAATTTCAGAAGGGAGGGGAAGCTGTGAGAGCATGGATAGCTTGAGAAGGATTTCCTAATAGAAGGTGATACCGACCAGACCTCCAAAAGCTGGGCAAGATTTGGATAGGTGACGGGATGGTGAAGAGAAGAGAATGTTCCAGGTGAAGAGGACGGCAAGATAAGGGGGCAGGAAGGAGCAGCATATCGTGAGTGGGCAGAATGTAGACCTGATTGTCCAAAGGGCAAGGAGAATGAAAGACCAGAGTGTAGACCAAGGCTGGATAGTTAGGGTGGAGGACACTTTAATGTTTCTAGGGTGTCAGAAGCTGTCTCTTATGAGATACAGGCTCTGACAGAACCTGTCAGGGTGCAGAGATTTGAAGTCTGGGTCCTGTAACAGACTCTGTGGCTATGACATCTGAGAACTAGTATAATTGAAAGTGCACTGGATTTGAATTCTAAGACCATGGTTTCCTCTCATAACTCTGACATCCGACTAGCGTGTAATGCTGGGTAATTAATTTAGTTCTGTGCTTTAGTTTCTCCAACAGTAAAGTGATGGAGTGGACTAATCTGAAGTCACCCAACTCTAAATCTGGCCTATAACCTACCATTGTGGGACAGGGGTATTGGTAGAACTGGTGAGATGTGATTTAACTCTCCCCTCCTCTACCCCCTACAACAGCAACTGGGATTGTTGGAAGTAAGAAAGTTGTGGTGTAGACTCGGGACATTTGAAGTTAACTTGACCCATAGATGGATTGATCTGAGAGCCAGCTGTGGGCACGTTGGGCAAGAAGAGCATAAAAGCTGTTTTTGGCTCTTGGTCTGGGAGCTCCTGAGACCTCAGGGAACCTCTTTGCCAATTGCTTTTTAACTTTATTGCTGGCTTTTTTACTTGTTTTTGTCCTCTGGACTTCATTTACACCTGCTAAGGGAGTTGCTTTTAATGGGGGTATTGGAGCTTGTTTTTAGTAAAGGGAATTGGCTATTTAAACCCTTTAGCTCTGATTGATTGATCACACCAGACATAGAACCACACGATCACCAGCCTAACTAAAATCTGAGAGACTTTTCAGCCAAAGATTGGCCACCAGGGTGATTGAATTCAATATAGTACATATATATTAAATGTCTACTTAAGATACTGTATTAGGTCCTGGGGATATATGGCATGGGGTGAGATGTCAGAGAAATTTATGAAGATTTCTACAGAGGCATAAAGGGTGATTTGCCTTGGTGGAGAGATAAAATAATTTTTCTTTGGATATAAGGTGGGCTGGAGTTAGATAATGGAGGGCTTTGAGCTAAGCAGAAGAATTTATATTGGGTAAAAATTATTGAGTCCCATGATGAAAATGATGTTTAAGAAATATTAATAGAACTTTTGCCTGTAGGAAAGATTGAAGTTGGGAGCCCTGGGAGGGAAGTGATGAGATTCTACATTAAAGAGGTTGCCCTGGTATCAGAAAGAAAGGGATATATAAAAGGTGTCTAAGGAAGAACTGACAGGACTTGATTGTTCTGCCTACCAGATCTGGGTGTCACATTTAGGAAGAAAATTGATAGGCTGGAAACCTTCTTCTGGAGGAGGGCAACCAAAATCATACAGGACCTTCAGATTGTGCAAGATGAGAATCAGTTGAAGGAACTATGTTGATATTCGTGCTGAAAAAGAAAAATCTTGGGTTGAAAGGATTGATAGCTGTCCTCAGATAGCTGAAGTTCAAGTACAAAGAAGAGGCATAAAATATTTTCTTATTGGCCCCAGGGGGCAGAAATAGGAGCCATGGGTAAAAGTTGCAAATTTAGGCTTGAAGTAAGAAAAAATCCCCTAACAGTTGTTGTTCAGTTGGTTTTTAGTCATGTCTGGCTGTTCATGACCCTATTTGGGGTTTTCTTGGCAAAGATTCTGGAGTGGTTTGCCATTTCCTTCTCCAGCCTATTTTACAGATGAGGAACTGAAGCAAACAGGGTTAAGTGACTTGCCCAGGGTCACACAGCTAATCCATGTGTCTGAGGTCAGATTTGAACTCAGGAAGATGAGTCCTCCTGGCTCCAGGCATAGAACTCTATCCACTGTTCCATCTTGGTGTCCTCTCTAACAATTAGAGCTTCCAGAAATGAAATGGGCTTCCTTGGGAAGCATTGTTCATGGGAAACATCTGAATAAAAGCTAAAGGACCACCTGTCAGAGATATTGTAGAAGTGATTCTTCAGGTCTGGGTTGAACTTGATGACTGCTGGATTTCCTTCTAATTAAAAGATACAGTGATCAAATAAATATAAGTTACTAAGGAAAAAGGAGAAACGAGGAGTCAGACTCAAGTGTTGGGTCACGAGTGTGGGTCATTGGGAAAATGACCATGTCACTGGAGATGATGGGGAGAGCTGACTTTGGGTGAGGAGGTGTTTGTTTTAAGTATTGGTATTAAATCATGCAGCGTGGCAAATCAGGAAGATGGGAGAAAGCTGGTTTGGAAGAAAACATGATGACCTGCTTTAGATGTTTTGAATTTGAAAGGATGTTGAAATATCCAGAAGGTAATGACCAGTAAGTAGTTGGAAATAGGAAATTAAAGATGAAGTGAGGCAATAGAACTGACCATGTAGTTTTAGGAGTTTTTACTATAGAGATAATTGCTGAAGTCTCAAGAATAGAAGATGTCTACCAGCTGCTCTGGACCAGGACTGGGGAAGATTATTTAATCTTATGTTTAAGGATACCAATTTATAAAAAATCCCACTATCTGCTATTTTACACGGCTACGGTGTTTTAGTGATTGTAATCAGTTACGTAGCAACTAGTATTGAAATAGGCGGATAATCAGAGATTAACAAGAAAAGATGGGAAATTAGACGGTGATTCTTTAAATCATCTAGATTAATTTGTCAAAACAAAAAGAGAAGAAAAAAGCATTTCTGTGTCTTTAAATTTTCAGCTGTCATCATCTAAAAGTTCAGTGACTCGGTGTCTCTGACTGTGTATTATTACTTGGCAATCTCTCTCCGGCTCATGGATGTTGAAGTAGGCTGATTTCCAACAAAATGCAAGGAGGGAATAGAGTCCAGTGATTCATGCCTTGGTTTTAAAGCATAATTTGGCACTTAGGGGATACCAGGTTTGGGCAGGCAGGGGGAGATGGAAGGGAAAGGTGGGTGGAAGCTCTTTCTTATTTATCACAGGTAGAGGAAATAGACACAGTGTAGTCACAGGTGAGAGGCCCAGCTGACACCCGCCCCTTTGTGTATAGTGTTAGCTTGCTTTTAATCATTAGAACATGAAGTTGGTGTCACCACATAAAGGAATAGAGGGGGTTGGTGTTGATTCTTCTGTTGCTATCTCAAGCTGTTTTTCCTTACTTCTGAACAGCCTTCTCAGTGGGGGTGGATGTGGGCAGTACATGGCTTGTGCCTCATTGCCTGGCTACATATTGGTGTTTTTGCGTCATTGTGACTGGTGCCACCAGTTGGGTTTTCTCTTTTGCTTATTTTTTTTTTTCAAGTTGTCTCTCTGTTTTATAGCTTCTTGGTACATGAGTTCTTCATTAATGTCTTTCCTAACAACATTGAAATAATTTTTCTAAACATTTTTATTGATATATTTTGTTTTTTATGTCACCATCATTTCCAAATGTATCCTTCTCTCCTCTCCTTCTCAAAGAACTGCCCTCATAACAATGAGTAAGAAAGAAGAGGAAAAAGACTTCAGGAAAACTAACCAGCACATTGAGTGAGTCTGACAGTGTGTGTACAATATTCCAGACCCACAGTCCTCCACCCTGCCTTTATGAAGAAGGGAGTAAGGAACATTTTCTTCATCTTTTTCTTATGGTCGTACTTGGTCATTTTAATTACAGTGTTCAGTTTTTTACCTCCCCCTCCTTACCCCCTTTCCCTCCCACATTGTTGTGTACATAATTTTTCTGGTTTTGCTTACTTCACTTTTTTATCAGTCTCTATGTCTTCCCTTCTCTGTATTCTTCATTTTGTTTCTTACAGGGTAGTAATATCCTGTAATTACAGGAATTATATTGCTGTACCACAGTTGTGTTTGGCCATGCCCTAATCAGTGAGCAGCTGTTTTGTTTCCTTTTCTACTATGAGGACTGCTGCCATTAATAATTTGGTACATAGGAGGCCTTTCTGACTAACTAGATTATCTCTATGCTCCTTTCCAGTGGAAAAATCCCATATTCTTACATTTTCCTTGCTTTGTCTATTTTCCTTGTCTTTTCCTTTATGTTATTTTGAGATTATCTATCCTTTTTTTCTATCATTTATCTATCATCTCTTTATTCTTTATTGCTGTCATTATTTGTCTGTCTCTTCTTTCCCTCTATCATCTATTCTTTACCTCCACCGTCTGTCCTTTTCTTCTATCATCTATCTATTCTTTACCTCTGTCATCTCTCTGTTCCACACCTCTGTCATCTGTCTATCTGTCTCTCTCTCTCTCTGTCTCTATCTATCTATCTATCTATCTATCTATCTATCTATCTATCTATCTATCTATCT
>NW_020954556.1:3433455-3507452 GCF_900497805.2 Vombatus ursinus | reverse complement strand
TCTATCTATCTATCTATCTATCTATCTATCTATCTATCTATCTATCTTTTTGTCCATCATTTCTGTTTCTCTGTCTCTCTCTCAAAGAAAATAAATACTTCATTGCAGAAAAGAGTGTTGAGCTGAGAGTCTGGAGACTTAAGTCTGGCTCAGGTTGTTCTTGGGGAAGTTGCTTCATCTCTCTGTTTCTCAGTTTCCCCACATGTAATATGAAGAGTCTGGAAAAAACTGCCTCTAAGGCCTACCCCCCTGCCCCCCCCCCCCCCCCCCCAGGTCTAACATTCTATGATTCTGTGATTGTCTTTTAAAATAAGACTCACTGACTGTGATTTTTTGGGAGTGGTATGGCAGTCAGATTGAATGGGTTAGCATTTGATTTCTGACTTCTCCCTTTCCTTTTATTTCTCTTTATAATCATTAGCCCTTCTTTGCCAGCATAGTTACCCAGAGCAATCAGTGGGGCCTCCAGTGGACTCCAGCTCTTCAAAACCATTATAGCCACTTCTTTTCATGACCTGCTAAGCCCTGTTGAAGGGGATCTGGGGAGCGGCGTGAGTGTTTCCATGGATGTTTATTGAATGGTGACAGTATTAGGTTCATAGCAGCTTTTTTTTTTTTAAAAGTCATCCTGTCTCACTGGCTCTCTTTCAGTCAATCATATTTACTGCCAGCTACTGTAGGCATCATGTGTGCAGTAGTACCATGGACCTTGCCTTTCAGGAACTTACATACAAGTTCATAGAAATCTGGTTTCAAATATTCTGAATACTGTACTTAATTGGCTATGTGACTGAGAATAAGTCCCCTAACCTCTCTCAGATTCAGCTTCCTCACCTGCAAAATGGGGATAATAATTTTCATAGCATTGCCTCACAGAATCTCGAGAATCAGATCAGGTCGTGTCTGTAAACCTTTAAAGTCCTATACAGATGTCTTAAAGTCTTTGTGCAGCTTTCAAATCTTTCAAAGCTTTCAAAGGTCATCGATCATCGTCATGCTCATGCTCATGAGCCCTAGAACTGGAAGGTACCTGAGAGATAACTAGTCCTGACGCCTTTTTTGACAGGTCTTCTGGGCCTGATCTGTTCTCTTAACTTCTTTCTTACTATCTTCACGTGCACACCTTGCCTAGGCTCTCCTGGTTCTAGAATCTTGTTCTGAACCAATAAATCACTGCCCTCCATGGTCCCAACATACAGATTTCCATTCCCGTTTGTTCAGTTCAGGAAATGAATTTCAACAAATATGCTTTAAGCACCGACCATATGGAGGGTGTTTGGCTTTGTGATGAGATGAAAATGACTCTGTGCCCTGTTGGGGAGACCCCTGCCCTCAACAATATGCCCTCCCAGCAGGTCCCCCAAGAAGCTTTAACATCTGGCCAGAGTTGGGAGGAGCTAATATGACATGTACACTTACAACTGTCATACAAGTTAGATGATTAGGAGAAGACAAATTCTTATGTATTTGCCATGGACATAACCCCTTGCAGTGTGATGTAAATAACAGTGTCCTATTTTTATCCTGCTCTTAGGTTGTCCAGCTCATGGCTGCTTTGTATTTCTTCCCTGTTTTAAATTATTAGCTCACAAAGGGCAGAGACAATGTCTATGTAATTTTCTCTATACAGATCCTACCATAGCATCATGAATATTCATTAACATAGGAATTTGAGTGTTTTGCTTTTTTTTTATTCGCTGATGATATGAAAGTGAACCTTTCACCTGTGGCAATAATAGGCTTCTATAGGAAAGCTTCTTTGTGCACAAATACAGCTTCTGTCTCTAAAATTAAATTAAACTCTGCCTCGGGGAACACGGGTACACAATTCAGTTCAGTAGTGATTTTTTTTTTCCAGAAATTGTGCATGAGGGGTTTAGCTCTTCTCCAAGAATGCGAGTCAATAACTCCTATGTGGTTTTGTTTTACCTTTTTTAAAAATACCTTAAATTAACCTTGTTTTGTTGTGTCCAGCCTACAGATGTTTGGATTGAAAAGTATTTGAAAAGAATCATTGTTCTTTACTATGTGTGTAATTGAAGGTTTCATCTTTTCAGAAGGCAGAGACTGGTAGGAAATAATAGGTCATCAACTGAGTGAGTGCTTTTGAG
Source organism: Vombatus ursinus (assembly GCF_900497805.2). Taxonomy (NCBI): domain Eukaryota; kingdom Metazoa; phylum Chordata; class Mammalia; order Diprotodontia; family Vombatidae; genus Vombatus; species Vombatus ursinus. Next base: position 3,505,341 of record NW_020954556.1, on the reverse strand, counting down.
TACCTGTTATAAACTCATTACTGGGCTAGGCACTGTAGGGGGTGGGAGTGTGGGGGGGGAAAGCAGCTTAGAAGATTAGGCTGCTTGCTCGTGAGGAGCTAATACTTTTGTTGAGGAGAAAGAAAGAAATAAGAGAAATCTTTATGGGCAGGACCCTTATTTTTTATTTCTGCATCTCCCACAAATGCCTAGCAAATGCTTAGCATATAGTAGGGATTTAACATCTGTTTGCCTCACTTTCCTCATCTGTAAAATGGGCATAATAACAGCACTTACCTCTCAGGGTGGTTGTGAGGATCAAGTGAGATAATATTTGTAAAGCAGTTACTGCAGTGCCTGGCACACAGTAAGGGAGATATAAATGTTAGCTACTACTATACTATTACTATCAACACCACCACCACCACCACCACCACTACCACCACTCCTACTGCCACCATGACTCCACCATTACTACCACTGCTACCACCACTACCATGACTGCTACTGCAACCATTGCCACAACTACTGCTACTACAACATAAATACACACAGAATGAAACAGGATTATTTCCCATTCCCCTTCTCATGCTTACTACCTTTGTGACCTTGGCCAGCTCCCTTAGGGTTCTGGAGCTCCAATTTCCTTATCTATAAAATCAGGTATCGAATTAGGTAGCCTCTGAGCTCCCTTCTGGCTCTCGCGCTGTGACCCTATGTATAAAAAGAGCTGGAACATCATTTTAACCAAAAACAAATTTGGATTGGGCATGATTGAACGCGCCCATAATCCTAGCTACAGGGTAGGCTGAGGCTGCCAGATCTCTTAAGATGGGAAGTTCTGCGATTTTGTGGACACATAAATGTGGCTTCAATATAGTTAAGAGGAGTAGGGGTAAGGATGGGGGAAGGGGTGAGGGACCAGGTTGACCGAGGAGGGGAAAACTGCTCTGGATATGAAATGGAATGGCTCAAAGCTGCCCTGTAAATCAGTAGTAAAATTGGGCACCTGGGCAGGCTCTGCATTTCCTGCATGCCTGGGCAAGATGTAGAGACCCAGCCCATCATTTTATATATAGAATGTACTTTATATACATACACATGTGCATATGTACACATAGATTATATACACACATTCACATATATACATACATAGATTATATGCACAGCTATAGATGCACATACAGATATGTATACACCTATATGTACAAACAGATATATGTCTGTGTCTACATCTATACATATAAGCACATCTATAGAGAGATATTGACATCTATGTATATAGAGCTATAGATGTATAGTGATATATGTGTATGTATGTGTGTGTGAATATATATGTGTGAAAATATATATGTGTGTATATATATGAATAAACTGATATATATGTGAACTCAGATCTAAGTTTGCTGACATTTAAAGGATATAACTTTCTCAATGCTTCTGAAAGGTACAAGAGGCTGACTATGTGATAGCAGCTTAGTTCAACAGCTGTATGGCTCCAACTCTGTATACAATGATATCGACTCCTGGACATCCTAAAAGATGTACATGTATATGTATACACATATGCACATGCACACATAGATATGTATCTATAGCTGTACATATCTGCATGTATATATGTATGTGTATGTGTGTGTACGCGCTTGTGCACACACACATACTTTTCCTGCCCTCAAAAGCTTACTATATGTATTTAGGGATAAGACATCAGTTTTCTGTTTTGTAAAAATAGGCTAATCAGTCCTCGTATCTTCCTCCCAGGATTGGTGTGGGGTTCAAATATGATCATTTAAAGTACTCTGTATCCTTCTCAGTTATTGTCATTAAGACTAAGATACATGAAATAGCAAAGAATACAAGTGAGTACCTAATTAAGTGCTTATTGTGTGGTTGACTGGGAGCACTGAGCAACCAGCTGAAAGTAAGCTGCAGAACAGTTGTTAATCTGCATTAACAAAGGGAGTTTGGTGGTGGGAAGGAGGGAGCTCAATAAACAAATAAAATAGTAGGTCTTCCCCACCAAAAAATAAAATTGTTAGTGATAAACAAGGGTGATAGGCGTGTTTGGTTAACTGAACAGAGAGCTTCATGGAGGTGAGACTTTCTTTAGGCCTTGAGTGAATGTCTCGGTTTAGATAGATGGAGCAGGAAAAGGACATACTCTATCCAGCCGACAGCAAGGTCAGAGACATGGATGAAGAAGTGAGTACACTGTCACATATTGGGGGAGACAGGGAGGAAAACTGGGCTGACACAAATGAAGAGTAGCAGGAAGGAAGGTGGAATGACTTGGATGTGTGTGGGTGGATTGAGGTGGGTGAAGAATGTAACCACGAAATATGGCACTGGTAAGCAAGTTTTAGTTCCCCTGCCCCAACTCTTTGCGGTCTTCCTTTCCTGAGCTAGAGAACGACAAAATGAGTGGCATCTGGGAATACCCACCCTGTAGTTCTCATTTATGCACACCTGCTGTCCTCTGGAGGAGGTGGAGAGGAAAAGTTAGACTAACTCTTTTTAATCATTTGACTGTGTTAACATCTTCATTCTACTTTCACGTGAATCGTCTATTCTCCAGCCGAAGAGGAAGCTGCCACAGGCTCATCTGTGTAAGACAGGTCTGAGGTCTTGGTTTCTGGTGGTGTTGGAAACAGAACATGTGAAAACAAATGCATTTATAAATTCAGACTTAACTCCATTATTGTATGTGGCAGTTTAGAAGCCACAGAAAGTGTGAAAAGCAGCAGCAGAGAGAGTGTTGCTACTTTAAAAGCTAGAAGAACCTGATCCTTGTGAGTTAGGGAATCTCTAATACTCTGTCATGTACATTTTAGTCCCACTGACATATTACTCCCACAACCATGTGGGTAGTAAAGTTAAATTTTTAAAAATGTTCTTTGATCTTCCACCCACTGATCTGCTAGACATTTAAGTTCTATGATGCAGCTGGGAGAAAGGAGAAATGGAAATATAATTCGTACTGCTTTTAAAAAAAAAAACCCACAACCTCTATGTCTGCACTGGTTTAAGAATTATAACAATAAACCAGCTTGTGTTTTGTGTTCATTTATTAATCATCACAATTCAGATGACATGGCATTACTTTCTGTGGCCTACTTCATCTGAATGGCTCTCAAAATGTGTGTAAGTCTGATGGTTTATTAGATGCCTCTTTTCCCTTTAAGGCCATATATCATGAACAGCAACAACAACAACAAAAACCAACCCCCCCAAGTTAGATGATATTTATAGTACTGTGTATTGAACCAGATTCTATGAAGCATCTGCTGCCCATGCATCAAGTGCTCAATGTAATTAAATAAACATTTTTTATTGAGTGCCTACTACATACAAGGGACTGTGTAAGGGTTATTAATTTAGAGCAAGGTTCTTAAACTGGAATCTATGAACTTTGATAAATGCGTTTTACTTTAACACATATGTTGACATTCTTCTGAGAAGGGGGTCTTGGATTCACCAGATAACCAAAGGGAATCTGTCACATACTTTCTCTATCTCTCTTTCTTTTTCTCTCTGTCCTTGTCTCTCTCTCTCTCTCTTTCTCTCTCCCTGTCTATCTCTCTCTGTCTCTGTCTATCTGTCTTTCTTTCTGTCTGTTTCTCTCCTCTGATCTAAAGCTTGGATCAGGCAGTACCGAGAATGGCTGTAAGGAGAAAGCTGAGAGCCAGGGACAGGTGTAGAGCACTTTATGTGAGCGGCAGAAGATGCCCAGACCAAAGAAAATAGTTCTAGTCAAGTTAGAATTCATCTCAGCCAGAGGACAACAGAGAGCTAGAGTCCACAGGTATAGAACAAGATGGACAAATTGGTTGAACCTGACAGATCTTATCCTCTGCTGGCACAGAAATGGAGATTTATAAGTACATTTAGAAATAGATTTAATTTAATAATGTCTTTGCTTTGAATGTTGTTAACCTTGTGTCTCTGGGAGCCTTCTGTACAGAAATATTCCCTTAGGAAACCATTGAGATAGCTTGTGTACAACATTGCAGGGATTCTGAACTTGCTGAGCTTCTGTGCAGTCACAAGTAGGAGCTGAGTGGTGGGAGTCTTGTGGGGGAGAGACAGTAGAGTGGTGAGCGTGCTGGAGTACAGCTGCAGCTGATTGGCTCCTGTTCAGGGGGTGTGAGTGTCTCCAGAGAGATGATGCTTTGGGATCAAGAGGGCACCCACCATCTGTGGTGCTTGTCCCTTATTCTGTAATGCTATGCTATTTGCCAAGCAACGAGTGAGAAGGCTCTCTGCTTTATAACCTCCTTGTTCATCATAGTTAATGTGCTCTTTTCTCTCTCCCCTTAGCAATGATATTTCTGCCTTTTTCCTTTTTATTAGAAAAAAGAATAAAGATGAGTCTCTCAGCATCTTGTGTATAATAAATAAAAAGATGGTAAGAGGGGGAAAATTCATAACCTCTAACATGTCACCTTCAACAAATTGATGCCTATTTAGCCTTAGTTTATAGCTTATTTTATTTTGGTGAAGGCTGTGATGCTTTGAATTCAAATTTGCATTTTAAGGGCATTTAACAGAATATCTGTACTTTTGCTTACTAAGACTGTGAACCATCTGCAGAATATCTTAGTGGTGATTAGGCAGAGGATAATTGGTACCAAAAACTGCATTCTGGTTTTAATTGTACTGATATTTCCACAGTTTATATTTCTTTGGCAATATTTAATCTTATTTCACTTTCAAATTTTTATCATTGTTTCACCAGTCACATTTTTTTAACACAATGCTATGAACACCTGTGATCCCATTTAGTTCAGGTTTAAACTATCTCTGAGGACATGTACTGAGCCTTGGAATTTTTTAAATTGTGAAACTTTTCTGGTTATTTCAGAACAGAATGAAATGTAATAATAGATTGACAGAAGTATAATAGAGTTGTAAGCTCCTTAAGGGCAGGGAATGTTTTATTTTTGTTTCTGTATATCTATTGCCTAGTATGATACCTTTCACACATAAATATTTCTGAATTACATTATCTACACTCATCAGAACTAACTTGTATCATTACAGCTATTGTCTTAAAAAAGAAACTGCATCTTGTTAATTTGGCCTAATTAGCAGTGTGTCTGTTAAGAGTGTCACAAAATATGCATTAAAACCATAATAAATGAGCCAGGGTATAATAATAGTAATAATAATAATAGCCCATGTTTATAAAACAAATTAGATTTGTTGGGAGGCAGCATGGTGTGGTGGATAGAGGGCTGTTATTAAAATCAGGGATACCTACTTTCAAATCCTGCTTCTAACATGCTAGTTTTATGACATTATGCAAGGCAGTTAACCTCTAAGTGCTCCAGACCATGAGCATTAAACTGGGAGGGCAGTCCTGAGTGGGACCCTAACCAGACTCAAATATGATTGGGAAATATTGAACAAAGCAGGTAAGAAATACAGTAAAACATAGATGATGTTAACTTGTTTTTCTAAAGTCAGTGTGTGCCCACAGGGATCCTTATTTAGGGGTTAGCGATCCCCATTTCTATTTGAGTTTGATACTGTTGGTCTAGGCAACTGTCCAATAATATATATCACTTAGAAAGTACTTACCTGCATTGGTAGAGGGAGATTAATTACCTGGGGGTATATTATACTAATGAATACTTTACTAATGAATCACATATCCAATCCTTATCCCTATCCCTATGATTTAATAATTCTTTGCACTGATTATCTCATTTCAGTCTTACTGCAGCCCTATAAGATAGATACTTGTAATTCTTTTACAGATAAGAAAACTGAGGAGTGATAGGTTAAGTGATTAAGTTCTCTTCTATGCTGTAAATTCTACCCAGGACTTCAGTGAGGGCAGAGGCAGAGTAGTGTACTTGGGATTCAGAGTCAGTAGACCCAAATTTGAATCCTGGCTCTGGCCACTTCCTTTCTCTCTAGCCTTGGACAAGTCTCTGGGCCTCAGTTTCCTTAGCTGTAAAACAAAGGAGTTCAATTAGCACAAATATCGTTTTCCCCAGCACTAAATCTTAGATCTCCGATCCTTTGACTTCCTGAGGGTCATCCAGCTAATCAACATCAGAGATGGAACTTGGAAATAGATGTCTCTTTACTGCACATCTGGTGTTCTTTCCATAGTGCCAGACTGCTGCTTGTCTCACTTAGATCCAGGTCAGCATTTAAGGTATAAAATTGAAGCTTCCACAGATGTCCAGTTCAGCTAGAGAAGTTATAAATGAAGCAAAATAAATCCCCCATTTTCCTGACAGTAAAGCTGAAGGAGGGGCTGCCCACCCTGTTATGGGACCTCCTAGTACCATTACTGACAGCCTGGTTTCAACATTTACATGTGTCCCTCAGATGCCATGTGTTGCCTGCACAGCCAACACAATAGGAAACACTTGCATGTGAGTTATATAATGTAGTCCTCTTAAAATACTGGGTTGGTGGACAAGAAGGACACCCACATAATAATTTTTTTCTGTATTTCAGTGAGATAAATGTACTTATTAACTGTTGAGTGCAAGAGGCATGCTTTGATTTGGATTATTATTGTTATAGAATAATAATAACAATAGCTTATATTATAGTATTTCATGGTTACATAGTGCCTTCACATATATGTTCTTTTATTTTCTTCATAATCATCCCTGTAGGGTAAGTAGCTTCAGAATTATTATCCATGCTTTACCAATGAATAAATGAAAAAAGCAATGATTAGATACTTACTCTGTGCAAAGTACTGGATTAAGTGTTGGGGATTCAAATAGAAAATACAAACAGTCCCTGCCCTCAAAGAGCTCACATTCTCATGATGGGAGACAATACATACAAGAGATTCTGGCTGCAAGTCAGATGGAAAGGCCTTGAGGTCTCTGGAGTGCAATAGGAAAACAGATCACAATGCATTTTCTTTAATATTATTTCTTTAATGAACCCAGATCTGTTTTTGAAGTTGAGCCAAGGACTTTCTTCTCTGGGGCTTACTAGCTGTAGTTTCTAAGTTGTGCAGTTGACAAGTTTAATCTTCCTAAGATCTGCTTCCCTGGATCATGGACTGGTGGATGCATTGGTAGTCTGGACACCATGATCCTCCTGGGGCTCTTGAGCTTACCTGACAGCTGATAACAGTTGGTTGGCTATTGATGGCAGGGATGGTAAGTCCCTTTTTCATAAAGGTTGCTTCCCACAATGATGGCTATGACAGCCATAATAGAAATCAGACTGGTGGTCTTGGTGACAAGAAATTCCTAGGTCTCTAGGACTCTGGGTCTTGGGCTGTTTTCCGTGGGGATTGAGGATGTAGACGGCAGCAGTGGTTTGAACCTTCTGGCATGTGCAGTCTCCTCTCTCACCCTCAAGGGTTCCTAAATGCTTCAGGTGGTCTAAAACTTGCCTGCCCTCTTGCTGATAATTGGTTGACATTTGGTGTTAGTGCTGGTGGTGGAGACAGCAGGCCCCTTCCCCACAGTATTTGCTCATTTGGATGATGGCTACAGGGGCCAGACTGGCAGTGAAACTGGTGATATGCACTCACATACACCATTCAGAATGCTTTTCTTCCTTGAAATGTTATCTCAATTGCCACTCTGGGTTCTAGGATGCTCTCAAATTAATATTTTTTCCCACCCTCAAATTGCTTTGTATATTGACTTCTTTAACAACATATTGTATACATCAGTAAACTTGAAGGCAAAGACTTTTTCATTTTATTATATCCCCAGGTTCCCAACAGCACTTTGCACATAGTGGGTGATTATTTGAATTAAATTTAACCCCCCCCCCTTTATTTTTCCTTCAAATACAGTACTCTTTCTACTTCATTAAGTATGACCTTTCTAAAAATCTATGATATAGCAAAATATTTGTGATTGAGTTGTTCCACCAACCCCTCCCCCTCTTTTCAGTTTCTGGGTATTAGAAGCCCTTTCTTTAATTTTTTTGTTTTCATTTATTTATTTTTTGCTTATTTATTTATTTTTATTTATATTTATATATATATTTTTTTAATTTTTAGGCAATTGGGGTTAAGTGACTTGCCTAGGTTCACACAGCTAGTAAGTGTCAAGTGTTTGGTCTGAGGCCGGATTTGAACTCAGGTCCTCCTGACTTCAGGGTCAGTGCTGTATCCACTGTGCCACTTAGCTGCCCCTGCTTATTTATTTTTAACACACCTTTTTAAAAAAATTTTAAGTTCCAAATTTTCTCCCGATCTCCAGTCCTTTTCCCACCCATTGAGAAGGCTAGCAATATAAGTACCCATTATACATGTAAAGTCCTGCAAAACCTGTTGCCATATATAATGGAATCTGACTACATGTGTGTATTTTAGCCATTTTGACTAAAATCAAACATCTAGCCCCATAGACACAAATGCAGATGGCTTAAGTCTATAATTCTAGCACCCTGGTCTGTAACAGGTCTAAGAAATTCCCGTACAGCATCAACCAAATGTTAGGAACTTATCTCCTTTTCTTCAGACTAATTTGCTTCTTTGACCTGACTTGGAGGCAGAGGAAAACATGCCACAAGCCCTACTTGAGGTCTGGTAGAATAACTGTATAAACTTCCAACACAGCTTTGGGTGATTTATATCTTCATAGATGCTTGGACTGAGCTGGTGAGAAATGGTGCAGTTGTGCTTGTCTACGCAGCCCGACATTCTGCTGGGGCAGTTAGGGTGCCCAAGTCTGCAATCTGTCACCTCCAATGACCCATATCCCCCCTCCAGGGTGTCCTCTGAAGCCTTTTCTCGTTTGTTTTATTTTTGTTTTTGATCTTGCCCAGAATAAAGCTAATTGCTGCCAAAGCAGGCTGTGGGTGGGATAGTTCAGGATGTTTTGAAGTTGCAGAACACCCAATTTTCAAACCTTGTCTTCAGCTCGTCCCTTGTTAGCCATGCTTTCCAGATCTTGAGATGACTCTTGTTATTTTTCCACCTCCTTCAATACTTTACTCTCCTAAGTTCTCTTTATCAGCAGTGTGGCAGTTTTGCAGATGTTCTTTGAAATCCAAGTGGAGCCTTAAATTCTGTGATCAAACTGCTCAGCTTTCCTGGTTTACTTTTATGGTTATCTTTGTGTTTTTTGTTTAGGTTTTTTTTTTTTTTTAATACTGAGCTGTTCTCATTCTCTCTCTCTCTCTCCCCCCCCCACTTCTCCTTTTCTCTCTCCCTTTTTTTTGTCATCTTTTTCTTTCTCCTCTCTTTATGCTGAATCCCTGTGCTTTCCAACAAGTCATCCTGTTCTTAACAAAAGTTCCCCAGATTCTTCCTCTCTTAGGATTGTAAGATCACCAATTTAGAGATGAAAGGAACTTTAGAAGTCATGTAGTCCAACAACCTCATTTTGTAGCTGAGGAACCTGAGGCTTGGAGAGGATCTCATGGCTTGCTGATCTAGAACTTGGAAAGGATCTCAGATGCCAGCTAGGGATAGTTCCTTCATTTTACATCTGACAAGACCTCCAGGAAGGGTAATTCACTTGCTCAAAGTCACAGAGGCAGTAAGTATTGTAGGTGGGATTTGAACCCAGGTCCTTTGAGTAACTAGTTGTTACTCTATTCCCTGTGCCACACCTTTAAATGACTTGCCAAAGGCCATACAGGTGGTAAGTAACACATGCCAGATTTGAACACAGGTCTTCTGACTTTAAATCCAATACTTTTTGTACTATACTACATACATTGTCTTCCCAGTAACTACTCTATTTTTCTTCAAAGCCACTTAAAAGATTTAAAAGCTACATCCCATTCTATAAAGCATATAGGGCTTGCATGGAGGTTCTACCCCAAAGTGCCTTTTTAGCATGGAGGGATGTGGTCCTAAGTTGGTGGAAGATTGTAGCAACAGAACACAAACTCTTAGCAGGTCCTACCAAACTGAACAGGCTTTAAAGGGGGGTGAGTCACTGATGTTCTTTTTTGTACGAGACCTCAATTAGCTGAGTTCAAAGATGCTTGCATACCTTTTTTTAACCATAGCAGTTCATGAAGACTGTCGACTGTCTTCATGACAGTGCAGTCTTTGGGTTCTAGTCTTTGTTGGGGGCGGGAGCCCCTCACATTGATGCAATCTGGACCCTTTTAAAGAAGTATTAAAGTTATTTGTGAGTCTCTTATCTCCCTTTCTAGATCACAGGCTCCTTAGCAGGGCAGAGGCTATAATGTACGCCGGTCAGATCACATTTGGGTGATTTTCTTCACTTTAGGAGCCAGATTTCATGAAAGACATTGATAAAATAGAGTGTGTGCAGAGAAGGGCAAGAGATAATCAGTTGCTTCATGGTATTACCTTATACCATCTCACTACCCCCTGCTCCCCCACCCATGATAACTACTGCTTACTGAGTTATGGGTGGATTTGTAATAAGATAGACTTGTTCTGAACCAGAGCTATCCAGAAAAGTCAACATTAATCCTGAGCCAACTCTCATGCCTACAGTTCAGAAGATCGTTTAGTGTGTGGAGTGTCCCTGCAGGCTGGTCTGTTCTGTTTGTTGAGGTCTAGGCTAAGTAATCCTGGGAGGATGAAGTGGGTTCAGACCAAAGGAGGCCTTGAGGGTCAATCACCTTCTTGGCAAACTACAACCTTTTCCTGGGCCCTAGAACTGAGCTACTCTACTCCTCCAAGGATACTAGGTAAGGAGTTTCTGGCCCATAGCTTCTTCTAGCCAATCCTAAGTGCTTCTGTGATTCTGGTACCCATTAGACCCAGGACTTTTTGCACTTAACCTCCCTCTTAAGTTGTGTATGATGCATTCTAGGACCATGTTTTCACTTTGCCAAAGGTTATTAGGTGTTATGGGACTTTTCTCTAGTTCTGACTCCTACCCTCCTCCTTATTCTTTTTGTTTTGATACTTTCTCAGAGCTTCATTGAACAGGAATATCCTTTGCAAGTTATTTGACAAATTGTCAACCATCTTCAAGATCCTCAGTGATGTCACTGTGTTTGTAGGTGTTTGGGTGGAGTGGGGAAGGGAATGAGAACAGGACTCCAAACCTCTTCAGGTAGACCTTTCCATTGTTAGACAACTCAATTATTAGGGAGTTTTCCCTTACATCAACACTTGTGAAATCTTCCTTTTAGCAATTCTTACCCCTTGCTATCATGGTGAATAGAACACTGGATCTGGAGGCAGAGAGACCTGAGGTCAAATTCAGCCTTAGGCGTGTGCTAGCTGTATGACCCTGGTCACGTCATTTACTACTTTGTCTGCCTTAGTTTCCCCATCTGTAAAATGAGGATAATAATAGTACCTCTCTCCCAGGCTTGATGTGAGGATTGAATGAAATAATGTTTGTAAAGCAATTAGCACAGTGCCTGTCATGTAATGTGGATGTGTTTAAATATCTGTTATGTGCCAGGCTCTGTGTTAGTCACTTGGTACGTGAAAATAAAAATTAAACTCTCAAGGAGTTTACATTCTAATGGGGGAGACATGTATATAATAGAAATATGTACAGATATAAAAAATGGATACAGAATAGTTTGAGAAGGGAGGAGATTTCATCTAGAATGTGACTCGAGCCTAATTTTGAATGAAATAATTGAATTCAATGGATATACAATCACAAATCTCAAGCTGGAAGAAATCTCAGAGACCATCTTATCTTGTCCAACCCCCTCATTTAATTTTATTGTACATGTTTTCCTACCAGAAGAATCAGATATGTGGGTTATTTTTTTTTTATTCTGAATGGAACACATATCACCCTCTCCCCAAAAAAAGAAAAAAAAGAGCATTTCCAAGTACATTGTAGAGCAGAAGAAGATGTTATGCATAAACTGTGAATCTCTGTCAACTAGAGCTTACTTTTCTTTTGAAGTATTATAATACATTTAACATTTAACTTTCAAAGCTGTCCTGTTTGTGATTCAATCATGAATACTTTCTATTTTTTCTTTTTTTGGGGGGGGGTGTTGATAACTCTACTTTACTTCTCCTTCCCTTCTCTTCTTCCCCTTCATTCCTCTCATTTTACAGGTAAGGAACTGAGGCCAAAGGCACAAGGTCACAATCAAAAACTGAGGATAATTTAAAATAATTTAAAATTAACCTTGCCCTATCTTGGGGTATTTGTGGGGCACCAGCTACACTTTTAGAAGTCTTCTGTGGATTAGGCTAATATTAATTCTGTACTTCTGTGACCTTGAACCATGTGAACTGAAGGGAAGACAATTCAGAAGTGCACTGGACAGGAGGAGGTAGGAAACCCGTTGGACGTTAAAAAGGAGCCTTGGATCAAAGGGCTCCAGCTGTGTCAGTACAGTATTATCTGTGTTGTTTGTTGTTGTTCTTAGGAGAAATGCTGTTTCTTAGAGTAAATCATTGATTTCCGAGAAGGAATCATTCCTGCCAAGAATAGCAGACTGTGCAGAATTTACTGCCTAACTTTGTTTAAGAAATGTTTTTTCTACCTTGTTCAGATATGTCTTAAATGTTTAGGGTTGGGAGGGGGTGTGTGTGTGTGTGTGTGTGTGTGTGTGTGTGTGTGTGTGTGTGTGTGTGTGTGTGTGTGTGTGTGACCTTTTTTTAAATGAGCATGGAATTTCAGAGGTGGAAGCCATGTTAGAGCTCTTTTTTTCATTTCCTAAATTAGGAAGCTGGGCTAGAAGCCCATCCTATTCTTTTCTGTGACATCGTCCTTCTTCGACCACAGCAACTCCGCCAAGACTCAAGCCCTCACTCCTGATGCTGGTCTCAGAGCGACTAAGGATGCAGAAGGGCTCAGAGTTTGGGACTTGGGGAGCTTGGGGCTCCACCCTTAGAAGTAGAAATGAAGCTAATCCCAGGTGAAATAGGTTTCTCTGATCTAGGTCAGGAAACTGGATGTGGTGGGGGTGATTCCATGGAGCATATGCTCTGGCTCTCTGGGGATGGACATGCGCTCTATGGAATCACCCCCGCTGCATAAGTATCTTTGTAGTAAAGACATAGAATTTTAGAAGCGGAAGAGACCTTGGAATTCGCCTAGTCCAGCACCTTCATTTTACAGATGAGGCTTGAAGAGGAAACAGATCTAGAGGTGGATGAAGTAAACACCACCTGACACGCAAGACGGCTAAGAACACTTGACAATAAATTTATTTAAAATTGCACATTTCTGATGCCAGAAATCTCTGTGGCATATAAGAGTTTACTTTGTAATGTCAAGAACCATGTGTTAAAAGAGAGGCCCCAAAGGCGGTGACAAATGGAGGTAGGGACAGTCTTTTGAAAATAAATTTTATTGGTACCTTTTGTATTTTCATCTCCTAGGTTTTACCTTGTTATCCTTCTGTCTCTCTTCCCAGAGAGCCACCCTAAATAATTGATTTTAAGGGGGAGGGGGAGAAGAAGAGAAAAAAATTAAGCAAAATGGATCAATAATACATTAAAAAAAAATCCTAAAACCAAATTGACATTTGTTCCACACCCATGGACCTCACCACTGTGGCAAATGAGTGGGGAAATAATCTTTTCATCTCTCTTTTTGGGGGCCAATCTTGTTTTTTGAAATTTTGTAACAATCATTTTCAGTTGTTTTTTGATGGTTGTTGTTGTCATTTACATTGCTGTAGTCATTTTGTATATTGTTTTCTTGGCCCTGCTTACTTTACACTGCACCAGTTATTGTTAAGTCTTTCCACTTCCTCTTTATTCATAGTTGTCATTTCTTATAACACCATAATATGCCATTATATTCTTGTACCACAGTTTGTTTAGCCATTCCCCAATCGATGGGCATCTATTTAGTTTCCAGGTCTTTGCTACCACAAAAGTGCTGCTATAAATATTTTGGTATATATGGAGCCTTTCTTTTTGTCAGTGACCTCCTTGGCATATCTATCTAGCAGCGGAATCAGAGGTCTGAGGTTGTAAACATCTTAGCTACCTTATTTGCGTAATTTAAAATTGCTTTCTAGAATGGCTGGTACTAATTCAGAGCTCCACTAACAACTCATTATTATGTCTGTTTCTTCACAACCCATCCAGACTATTCTGTCTTCTTATCTTTGCTGGGTGTGAGGTAAAACCTCAGGGTTGTTTTGATTTGCTTTCTTTTATTATTAGCAATTTAGGGCATTCTTTCAAAAGGTTGTTGATACTTTGCAATTCTTATTTTGAGAATTGTTTGTTCTTATCCTTTGGGGAATGGCTTTTGGTCTTTTGTATTTCTCTTGGTTTAATGTATCTTGGATGTGTTATCAGAGAAATTTGATAGAAACTTTTTTCCCCAATTGACTATTTGCCTTTTTAATTCTAGTTGCATTAATTTTGTTTGAGTAAAAGCTTTTTAATGTTTTTCAATTTCATGTAATCAAAATGACCTTTTTACATTTTGTAATGGCCTCTATCTTTTATTTGGTTAAGAATTCCTCTCCTGCTCATAGATGTGAAAGGTATATGATCTGTCTTCTGATTTTTTAATGGTATGATCTTCAATGTGCAGATCACGTCTATTTTAAATTTGTTGTGGAATATGTTATAAGATATTGGTCTGAGACTGATTTCTGCCACACTACTTCCCAGTTTTTCCATTTTTTTTAATCAGTTAGAGTTTTCTTTCCTAAGCAATTTATGTTTTTGTATTGATCAGACCCTGAGTTATTTAGTGCCATTATTTCTGATTGTCTAATTTTCTTTTGTTTCATTAGATTACTTTTCTGTTTTTAATAAATTCCAAATGATTTTGATGATTTCTGCTTTGTAATTTAGTTTGAGTTCTATAAATACTGTTCCTTGTTCATTCCTACTGTTTCATTATTTCCCTTGATAGTTTAGATCTTTTGTTCCTTCAAATAATTTTATTATTATTTTATCTAGTTTGGTAAAGTATCTCTTTGGTGTTTTGATAGTTATAGCATTAAAATTATAAATTTACCTTGGCTAGTATTGTCATTTTTTATCATATTGGCATGGCCCAGTCATGAGCTCTGAATATTTCCCTAGTTTTTTGCTTTTATTTATTTCTTTCAGGAATATTTTATAGTTGAATCTGTACAAGTGTTGAATGTGCTTTGGTAGATTGTCTCAAATATTTATGCAATTTGTAGTTATTTTGAATAGAATTTCCCTTCTATTACTGCCTCATGGATTTTTGTTGTTATTATGTTGAAATGCTGTTGATTTTTGTGGGTTTATATTGTAACCTTCAACTTTATGTACATATGTATATATATATATGTATATATGCATATGTGTGCATATACATATATGCATGCATACATACATATTATGCATACATACATATAAGGTAGTTTGGGAGGGGAAGACATTAGCAGTTGGGGTATCAGGAAAGGCTTCATGCAGAAGATGTTGCCTGAGCTGTGTCTTAAATGGAAGAGAATGTAGTCTTATGAGACTTAGGTGAGGAAGGAGTATATTCTAGGTATGAGAGATGTCAAGTACAAAGACATGGAAACAGGAAATGAAGTATTGTATGTGAGGAACAAGGCAAAGGCAGTTTGTCTGAATTGCAAAGTATAGGACAGGAAGTAAATATTTGATAAAATAAGAAAGATAGGTTGGGGTCAGGTTATGAATGACTTTTAAAGTGAAGCAGAGAAATTTTATTTTATTCTAGAGACAAAAGAAAATAACTGGAGTTAATTGAGTAGAAGAGGAACAATATCTGATCTGTGCTTAAGGAGAATTACTTTATCGATCTATAGGATAGGCTAGCATGGTGATGAAATGAAGGTTAGGGACAACAGTTAGGAGGCTGTGGTAATAATACAGGCAAAAAGTCACTAATGCCTAAAACCCCAAGATGGTAGCTACGTGAGTGGAGAGAAGGGGTCATATGCAAGATGCAATGCAAATGTAAAGGAAAAATAACAAGAGTTGGCAACTGATTGGATATGTGGGATGAGGGAAATTGAGAAGTCCAGGATAATGCCAAGATTCTGACCTGAGATATTGGAAAGAGGGTATTGCCTTCTCAACAGAAAAGGAAGTTTGGAGAGTTCAGCTTTAGACATGCTGAGTTTGATGTCTCCAATGAATCTAATTTGATGTCCCAATCAGCAATTAGTGATGCGTGATTGACACTCAAGGGAAAGAATAAGTCTATGTAGTCTGTTTGACAGGATTTTGTTTAAAATTTTTAGATCAGTAATTCCTAATATTTGGAATATATTTATTTCACAAAAGGAATTTGGTGCAGTGATTTCTTTCTTAGTTTTTGAGATCAGTTTGTATAGTGTTGGCATTATTCTGTAAAAGTTTGATAGGACTCTCTGCTAAATTTATCAAGATCAGAAATTTTTTTCCCCCCTTCTTTGAATGGGGTTTTTTGGTTTTGATTTTTGTCTTTTATAGCTAGTTTTGCTTCAGTTTCTGAAATCATATTATTTAAGATCTCTAAATGATGTTCTATTCTTTTTGGGTATTTTATATTTTTTAATGTCATTCTCTTTTGTATTGTGAATTTTGTTGATATAACTATTCACAGCAATTGCAATATTTTTATTCTTGTTTTGTAGTGATTTTTCCTTCATTTGTTATTTTGTTGATTTGATTTTCTGTCATTTTCTTATTAATAAGATTGGTTAAAAGGCTTTCAATTTTGTTAGCATTTTAAAAGTACTACCATTTAGTTTTGTTTATAATTTCTATAATCTCTTTGGTTTCTAATCTGTTTTTTCCTCTAATTTTCAATATTTCCTCTTTTATGCTTATTTTGCATTTGTTTTGAACAGCTTTTAATTTTTCTAAATATCTAGGTCTCTGTTTTTAAAAAGGTACATCCAATTCATTAATCCTTTACTTTTCTGTTTTCCTAATGTATATTTTGGGAGATATATTGTTTTCCTGATGACTACTTTAACTTCAAGTCAGAAATTTTGGTATGTTTTCTTATCATTGTCATTGTTTTTTCCATGTAATTATTATTACTATGATGTTTGACTCACTTGTTATTCAAGGTTTCATTATTATGTCTCCATTTATATCTGTGTTTTTATTTGTGCTCCATGAACTGATTACTATTTTTGTTATGGTATATAAAGGCTATTAAAAATTTTTCTGCTTTTTTCACTTATATGCAGTTTCTTCATGTCCTATTATGTCATCTTTTTTTTTTTTTTTTAATAAAGCTTCCGTTTGATGCTGATCTGTCTGTCTCTCTAATTATATTCTTTAGTGGTCCCTTTCAGAAGATGCTATAAAACTTTAGCTCAAATTTGTCTAGAAATTTAATTCTGTTTTCTCTTTTGTTTATCTTTCTCTTAGATTTGCATGACTGAAAGAAGAACTTTGAAGACTATGATTAGTCTTTTATTCTCTGTCTTGCAATTCAGTTCATTTGTCTTTTGTAAAGTTAGATATTTGGCCATTTGGGGGTAAATGGGTTTACTATTGATATTTATTTATTGTTTATTTTTCTCTTTAGTGTAATGCAGTTTCTTTGTCTCTGTTTATACTGTGAATTTTTGTTTTTGCTTTGTCTAATAGCATGCTTGCAACTTGTTTTTAAAAATTTCATGTGTTGCATAGTAAGTTTCATTCTATTTCTTGTTTTTCATTCCATGAATGTCTTTGCTTCTTATACATGTTTCTTGTAAGCAATGATTTGTAGGGGCTTGTTTCCTTATACAGTCTGTCACTCTTTCATTTTGTTGGATTGTTTAAGCCATTTTCATTTAAAATTATTAGGTTTATATTCCACTTGTGTTTCTAGCAATTTTTTTTATTTGAATTTTTGGGCTGTCCTTCCTCTTTTAAATCTATTAAAATAGTATCAAATCTAGCAGGTCTCTGTGATTAGTTTTGTGTATTCTACTTTAACATAACCATGTCTCCACAGACTTGCTTTCCCTCACTTTCAGCTCTCTCCCCTTTCTATCATGCAACCATCTGTCCACTGATTGGTGTCCTCCATACCCCTCCCTTCCTATACCCATTCTCTTTCCTTCCTGGACCCTGTCCTCTGAGGCTCTGTTCTCTTCATATCCTGGATCAAGATGTTGTCCGTGTAGGCAAAACACTCTCTCAGAGGAAGTGATCTCCCTAGGCTCCGAGTCCTGAAGATTACATAAAGTCCACGTCTCTCAGTTTAGAATATATCTCATCACCCATGGAAATACTCTGCAGTGCTCCCCCTTTCCTCCATTAAGTTGAAATATCTCTATTTCCCTTATTTCATTCCCTCCTTTTGCTACTTTATTGGTTCTCCTGGAACCCCTTGTCTTGCTAAGAGACTAAAAGAGTTACCTTTCTTTTGTGTTTACCCATGAATTTCATTAGGGTACATGATAGAGTCCCCTCTGTCCTTTACTTCCCCTCTAATTCTGTGAGAATTCTTTTTCTAGTGTTCAGTTTTAGTCCTAAAAATTTGTTGATTCACTTGTAGTTGAGATTGTAGGTTTAACCTATGGTGTTTCAAGTTTGTTCCTTTACCCATAATTTCCCCATTTTCTTTTAAATTCCACTTTTTTCTCTATCACCTTGTGTACTTTTACAGAAAAAATTTCAGTGTCTTTTTCTTTTTTCAACCCAACAGATATCTTTTCTTTTTCTTTTTTCTTTATGTAGTCTCTAGAGATGGGGTAATTTATTTTATTACTTATTCTTTTCTTCATAGTTCTTTATTTACCTGTATTATGTTTATGCTTTTTTGGTTATTTGCAAGTTATGATTTGCTCACATCCTTATCCCAAAGAATGATTCAGATGTCACTTTTTTTTTTTTAGATAATACCCATCTTTTCTTACTATTGTTTAGGCTTAGGTTTGCAGGATATGTCATTGTGGATTATACCTTGAATAATCCCTTGCTTTTTAATCTACTGTATAGTATTCCTTTTCCTTCTGTGGTTTTTGGTGGGTATAATATAGCACTGTTGTTATTTGAATTTTCTTCCTTTTATATGTGAAGATTCTTTTCTTACTCCCTTGCAGAACTTGTTGAATTTAACCACTTTGTTTCTTGGAGTTTGAAGCATAGAGTTTTGTTTTGTTTTATTTTTTCACTAGGGAGGTAATCTATGTATGCTTTTAATTGGTGTTTTGTTTTTATACATTCACAAGTTCTGGGCAGTCTTTTTTTATGGATTCAAGTTTTTTTACATGTCATATTCTTTTGGCAGGACTATGATCATTAAATTATTTCTTTGCATTCTGTCATTGAGCATCCGTGTCTTTTGCTTGTGTAGAGATCATGTATTTTTTTTTAAACCTCACTGCTTTTTGCTTCCCTTCTTACAGATTGCCCTTCATATCAGTATATTTGTATTTCCAATCTGTTCTCTCTTTTGCTTCTTTGGAGATCCTAAAGTTTTCTATTCTGCTAAACATTTCTGTTTTGCAAGCCATTTGTTTCTGTCTAATTTCTTTTTTCAAGGTTTTGATTTCTCTTTTGAATCATCTTGGAAATCCTGTTGTGGTTCCATTCTCTCCCAGGATTTCATAGGGTTCAGTGTTATGTCATATGTCATATATTGGTTTAATTATTTCTTTTTTGTCCCACCATATTTGTTTAGAGATTTTTGTAATCTTTTAGGTGTCATGATGTCATTTTCCCTTCTAATTTTAGTGTCTTGTCTGTTGACCTAACAGCATGGGCTCTAGAATTTGAATTCAGTTTTGTAGTGGTCTTAGTCCCAAAGTAATGGAAGACTGTTGTTCTTGGAGTACAATTGTTCTCACAGCACAATAGTATTCCATCACAGTCATATACCACTGCTTATTCAGTCATTCCAACTTGATGGACCTCCCCTTAGTTTCCAGCTTTTTGACACCATATATACACCTATACACCATGTTGTGTATAGGACTTTTTCCTCCTTTTTGGATGCCTTTTGGGTGGTAGCCTAGCAGTGGTGTAACATTGTATGTGTAATTTCAAATTGCTTCCCAGAATGGTTGTACCCAGAGATGTGTGAAGGTAGCTCATGCTAGTTCAGGAAAATGATTGTTAAATTTTCATTGTGAACATTTATACCTTAGAAATGGGAAATATCCTCAATCATGGCTCAGTTTATTGTTTTGTTGATAATTTAATCCTAAGAAAGTAATGGAGAAAATGTTAATAATAATGCTCTTTAAATTCATGTGGCCTGTTTGTATGTTTATTTTTCAGATGGCTGATTGTTAAACTTTTGCCAGTGCACCTCTATTGTACCCTTTCAATATATCCATCAGCAGTCCATCAGTGTGGCTTTTTTCCCACAGTCCCTCCATCATTTGTCATTTTCCTTTTTTCTCATCCTTGCCAACCTGAGAGGTATAAAATGGAATCTTTGTTGTTGTTTAGTTGTTTTTCAATTGTGTCCAACTCTTCATGACTCCATTTGGAGTTTTCTTAGCAAAACTACAGGAGTGGTTTGCTGTTTCCTTCTCCAGTTCATTTTGCAAATGAGGAAACTGAGGCAAACAAGGTTAAGTCACTTGCCCAAGGTTATAAAACTAGTAAGTATCTGAGGCCAGATTTCAACTCAGATCTTCTTGACTTCAGGTCTAACGCTGTATTTACTGCACTACCTACCCGCCCTAATGTGGACTTTTAGAACTACTTTAATTTGCATATCTCTAATTATTAGTGATTTTGAACATTTTTTAAAATGAGTATAGAGAACCTAGATTTCCCCTATTGAGAACTCCCTATTCATATCCTTAAGTAGTTTTATCAATTGAGGAGGGACGGCCTTCTATTCCTATAAATTTGAATCAGTTTCTTACTTATCTTGGATATGAGACTTTTATCAAAGGAACTTGTAAATCCCCCCCCCCCCATGGCCACCCCATTTAATTGTTTTGCTTTTAATCTTAACTTTTATTGAATTTATTTATGTTAAAACCTTTTTTTTTTTAAAAACAATACATCTATTTTAACTGGAGCTTTCTGGAGAAAATTCCCCTCCCATAAAACAGCAACAACTGCTAGCATTTATATAGAACTTTAAACTTTGTAAAATGCTTTAGAAATATTGTCTATCTTCACAACAGCCTTGGAAGATAGGTCCTGTAATTATCCCCATTTTACAGTTGAGGAAACTGAGGCAAAAAGGTGAGGTGACTTGTCCAGGTCAAGACAGAAAATACCTGAGTGTGAATTTGAACACAGGTCTTCCTGACTCCAGGTCCAACATTTTAGTCACTACACAACACATTGGGGTCCTGTGTTCCTAATGGAATCAGATAGCAAATAGTTGGCCCCAATTTAGGGCTTGCTCTGCCGTTGAAGGCCTAAAATTTTTTAAAAATATCTTAGTGTCACATGTATTACAGTATTATAGCCTCTACCATCTTGTTTCTGTTCTATTCCATAGGGCATATTGAGCCCTACATGCTAGGGAGTATGTGTTGTTTGTCTGTATCATTTTCCCCTTTCACAAGGAGATTTAAAAGATACACACTGACCAAAGCATAATCCTAAGTATGTGACTCCAGAAGCCAGAAAGACTTATAGGCAGGTGGTAATAAAGCTGCTCTTATAAAAGGAAATTAGTACTGGGAAATATAAAAAGGTGCTAATTTGTTTCACTTGAGACTGAAGTCTATGCTCTAAATATTCAATTAAGATTCTTGATAGACTGAAACACTTTATGCCTCAAAAATTGCTTCTGTTGAAGTTCAAGTTGACACGGAGTGGTAGGAATAAACTGTTGAGTTGGAAGCTTAGATAGAGCTGAGTGTGCTTAAATGTTCGTCGTGACTAGGTAGCATTTAAAGTGCATCTAGCCACATCTTTACAGAACACAGGAATCTGTGCTCCTTTCCCAGTGAATTTGCAGCATATACATTCAGTAACCAGTGACATCTTTTTACGAATAACGGTTCCTTTCTTTTCCTTTCCTTTCCTTTCCTATGCCTAATAGAGAATAGACCATCAGTGGGAAATAGAGGCAGGCCAGTAAAGTGGAAAGAGTTTTAATTTGAAATTGGAGGTCATGGATTTGAATCCTGACTCTGCCACTTACTTAACTATGTGAAATTGGACAAGACCCATTACCATTTTGGGCCTTTTCCATATCTATAAAATGAGGGGTTTGGACTACTTTTAAGTTTAAGTCTCATATAGCTAAATCTAAGTTGTAGGAACTGGTTTAAAATCAGCTATTCATTCAATAAATATTACAGAATAAAGAGTAAAAGAAGGCATTGCTTTGGATATTTTTTAAACCAGCATATGTATTTTTATTTAAAAAAATTATTGCAAGAAGCTGCACCCTAAATTAGAAAAGAATCTTTAACCAATGAACAAAAAACATACCGATATTTGGTAACTTATACTTAGGGGGAAAAAAAACACAACACAAATTGATTTTCCACTGCCTTGGGCTAGAATTTCATTTTTATTCATAGACTGTTTTACTCTCTAAAGAAGCTCATGAATCTTCAATTAAGCATACACTTTTAAAGCACCTACTATTTGCTTGCCATTAACTGTACTAGTTGCTAGGGATAGGAATAACAAAATGTTTTTCCTCCAGGACCTAAGGTTCTTCAGACCCAAGCCCCAGAGACCCCACTTCTTCATTCACAAAAAAGTTGTTTGCTTCATAGGTTGCCTTTCTTAATGTCGAGGCTTTCACTCGGGATTTGGCCAACTGCTCTGCATTCCATTTTTCTTGGCTCTCATCAGGGCAAAACTCCAGTGTGTTTTAGGGGGTATAATTAATTAGGCAGTGTTTTTATGGCAAAAATAGAGATGTGATTACTGTCCCTTCCAGCTGAAGATAGCATTCCTTTTTCCTGAACTTGCTGCAAAAAAGTAGAGACTAAAATCTCAACCTTGCAAATTGGATGGGTAAACATCCTTGCCCAGGGGCATAAAGCCTGAGCCAGAAATAGGATCCCTGTGCTTTTTAGGGGGTTGGAGTGGAGAGTAGAGAAGGAGATGTATTTAAGTGATTTCTCCCTCTGGTTTAGATATACTTGTCACCTGGAGCTAAGTCAGAAAGTTTCTAGATCTAGACCTAAGAATGATTTTAGAAAGTAGTGACATCTTAAGAATCTTGTAACTGAGCCTAAGGAAGAGTACAACTTTTTCCAGATATTTGGAATGAGGGTCATTCAAAAGTCCAGAAAATTTTACATTGCAGTAAAAGCAAGCAGTAGTTGGTATCTGGGAAGCAACAGAAAGAACCTTTACCTCTTTAAGAGCATCTTGTGCAAAATGTTTCATTGTGATAAGTTATGCCCTAGGGTTAGTGACACTTCATAAGACTTCTTCAGTGCTGTGTTTATCTTTACAACTTCTGGGTAGTATTATTGTAAAGTAAATTCTGGTGGTGTTACCCTAAAGCAGTAGAATTATTATTTTTGTGTGTGTGGTATGGAGCCCTTTGGCACTATGGTGAAGTCTGGATCCCTTCTTCAAATGATGGTTTTAGATACATAAAATAAAATTAATAGGTTTGCAAAGGAAACTAGTATAATTATTAAAATTTTTTAAAACATAAGGTCATGGACCCTAGGTTAAAAATTTTTTTCCCTAACGTGTCCACGATTTCATTTTGGCAGTTGACCCAAGGAGAAGTTTACAATGGTTTTGTTTTTTTTTCCCCTGAAGATATAAAGACAAGCTATTCCACTAATAGCACAAGCCTCTCTTTTAAATCCAGACATTCTTCCAGTGTTGTTGTATGGTGAGAAGATCTGAAACACCACTGCCCCAGAAAAAGGAAAGATGAATATTCCCCCAGAGAACAGGGGAAAGGCATTTGGTAGGTGTGAGCAGACTGCATCATAATTGCTAATGAGGAACTCTGAAGAGCAGGAGTAAAAGATCCCATCAAAGAATGTATGAGAAATCTGTGGTGAGAGCAAGGAAGTATTTCAGATGCCCAGTGCTTCAGTGGTACCCTTGAAACCTCAGGAGAAAGTAAGGAAGGCATCTAACATGGTGGTAGACCCTCTGTGATGAACTTTTGAGAGGATGTGGATGAGAGTCACATAGGGTGGATAGGCATGGATGAATTGCAGTCTACATCCTTAGAGGGAAATCTTGAATTGCTAAGATCACAAATCCATTTGAATATTTTAGTGTGACCTTGGAGCTGTTTTTTACCACCACCACGCCCAGCCCAGAACAAAAGATCATCCAATATAACTAACCATCACACCTAAAAAATGAATGAATGAATGAGTGAATTAAGTAAATAAATAAATCTGACATTTTATGCATCTATCCATATCCCTAGCCTTCCATTTCTGCAAGAATGGGACATTGAGGACCCAAATAACTTACTCTCATATTTCTCAGCATTCATTGTATTCTTAAGAGATTCCATTATGTTTAACTTTTACTCAATTGATGGGCATCTACTTTGTTTCCATTTCTTTGCTGCTACAAGAGGTTGAATTGTTTGGATGAATTAAAAACTGGAAGGTACTACGTTTACTTAACAAGTAACCAGTAATCCACGGCAAAGCCCCTAAGGTCTTGATTGTCTGGGTCTTTAGGTTTTTTGACTTTGCTTCAAAGATGTTGAATTTTCTGCTGTAGAATTTGTTTAGAGCCATTTTTTACAGGTATTTGGAGGGGTTTGGGTCCAAAGCTGCTGAATTTTCAAAAAGGCAATTTGGAATGTCTGGAGTATCATGTGCTGTGTGACTGGTAATTTGTGGGGAACAAAGCCTATTGTGTAACCTTTACTCTCAAAAAGTGGTAAGGGGAGGCAAGGCATGGACCAATAAGAGCTTTTGCTTAGCAGTACCTAGCACGTAGTAGGTGTTTAATAAATGCCCGTTCTCCTCCCTTCCCCAGTAGAACACAAGGCAGCACATTCTCTCTTTTATATCATGCAGTTTAGCGACCTAAGTTTTGTAGGTGGTCAGATAAGGGGAGGAAAATCTGTGAAGACTAGGATGACTGAAGGCCTCATGTTAGAGCTGAGTCTTGAAGGATGGACATGGTTTGAAGAAGCAGAGAGTAGGGAAAAGGAAGCAGCCTGAATAAAAGGCAGAGAAGAAAGGAGAATGGTGATAGAGATAGAAATTATTTCATGAGATCATAGATTTAGAGCTTGAAGGGACCTTAAAGGGCATCAAGTCCAACTCATTTTTTTTTATGGCAATTGGGGTTAAGTGACTTGCCCAGGGTCACACAGTTAGTAAGTGTCAAGTGTTTGGTCTGAGGCTGGATTTGAACTCAGGTCCTTCTGACTTCAGGGCCGGTGCTTTATCCACTGCACCACCTAGCTGCCCCAGAAACTCATTTATTTTTTAAAAATTATTTTTATTTATTTCATTTAAGTACTTCCCAATTACATGTACAATTTTTTTAAACAATCATTTTTAGAAATTTTGCATTCTAAATTCTCTCCCTCCCACTCTTCCCCACTCCTTGAGACTCATATAATTGATTTCAGTTATTGCTGTGAGGTCATGCAAAACGTTTCTGTATTAGCCATGTTGCAAAAGAAAATAAACAAAACAGTAAAAATAAAGTTTAAAAAAAAGATATGCTTCAATCTATCAGAGTTCACCAGTTTTCTTTCTGGAGGTGGATAGTATATTTCATCATGGGTCCTTTGGAATTGTCTCGCATCGTTGACTTGATCAGAATAGCTAAGTCTTTTACAGTTGATTGTCCCTACGACATTGCTGTTACTGTATATGGTGTTCTCCTGTTTCTGCTCATTTCATTTTGCATCAGTTCATATAAATATTCCCAGGTTTTTCTGAAACCATCCTGCTCATCATTTCTTACGGCACAGTAGTATTCATCACAATCATGTACCACAAATTGTTCAGCCATTTCCCCATTGATAGGCATCCTCTTGATTTCTAATTATTTAACCACCACAAAAAGAGCTGTTATAAATATTTTTGTACAAAAAGGTCCTTCTTCACCTTTTAAAAATCTCTTTGGGACACAGAACCAGTTGCACTATTATTGAGACAAAGAGTATACAGTTTTATAGCCTTTTGAGGTAGTTCCGAATTGTTCTCCAGAATCGTTGAACCTGGTTCACACATTCATCAATAGTTCATTAGTGTCTCTGTCTTTCCACATCCCTTCTAGCATTTGTCATTTTCTGTTTTTGTCATGTTAGCCAGTCTGATAGGTGTGGGATGGTATCTCAGAGTTGTTTTAATTTGCATTTTTCTACATGATTTAGAGCATTTTTTCATATGACTATTGATAGTTTTGATTCTTCTTCTTAAAACGGTGTGTTTGTGTCCTTTGAACATTTATCAGTTGGGGACTGACTTATTTTTATAAATTTAGCTCAGTTCCCTATTATTTGAGAAATGAGGCCTTTATCAGAGAAACTTGCTGCAAAATTTTCCTCCCTGTTTCCTCTTTTTCTTCTAATTTTGCCTGTATCAGTTTTATTTGTGGCAGCGAGGTGACAGTATATAGATTGCTGGGCCTAGAGTCAGAAAACTTGAGTTCAAATCCAGCCTCAGTCACTTATTAGCTATGTCAACCTGGGCAAGTCACTTCACCTTGTAGAGAAGGAAATGGCAAATCACTTTAGTGTCTCTGCCAAGAAAACCCCAAATGGAGTCATGAATTGTTGGGCATGACTGAAAAAACAACTGAACAACAACAAAGTTTTGTTTGTGCAAGAACTTTTTCATTTCATGTAATTAAAATTGTCTGTTTTACTTCCTATAATCCCCTCTTATCTCCTTTGGTCATAAATTCTTCCCTCATCCATAGATCTGACAGGAACATTTTTCCATTTTCTCCTAATTTACGTATGATATCACTTTTTTTGTCTAAATCATTTATTTCTTTTGACATTATCTTAGTATACAAAGTGAGAAGTTGGTCTCTGCCAAATTGCTTTCTAAATTTCCCAGCAATTTTTGTCAAATGTTCAGTGCTTGCCCCAAAGGCTAGATTTTTGGGTTTATCAAACACTCTTGTATTTTGGTTATTTACTACTGCTTATCATACCCCTAATCTATTCCACTGATCTACTACTTTATTTCATAATCGGTACCAGATTGTTTTGATGATTACTGCTTTTAATATAGTTTGAAATCTAGGCTACCTCCACTTTTTTTTTCATTAATTCCTGTGATATTCTTGACATTTTGTTCTTCCAGATGAATTTTATTTTTTTCTAGCTCTATAAAATAATTCTTCAGTAGTTTGGTATGGCATGAATAAGTAAATTAACTTAGGTAGAATTGTCATTTTTATTATATTGGCTTGGCCTACCCATGAGCAATTAATATTTCTCCAATTGTTTGGTCTGTCTTTGTGTGAAAAGTGTTTTATAATTGTGTTCACATAATCTCTG
This sequence comes from Vombatus ursinus, assembly GCF_900497805.2. Classification (NCBI taxonomy): domain Eukaryota; kingdom Metazoa; phylum Chordata; class Mammalia; order Diprotodontia; family Vombatidae; genus Vombatus; species Vombatus ursinus. The sequence goes on along the minus strand of NW_020954556.1, from coordinate 3,478,186 downwards.
GGTTTCTCTTGGCACATCAACTCCCAAGTATTTTATATTGTCTGCAGGTATTTTAAATGGAATTTCTCTATTTCTTCCAGCTAGGTTTTGTTGGTAGTGTGTAGAAATGTTGATGATTTATATGTAACCTTCTCATTTTATAGATGAGGGAACTTAGGCCAAACTAGTTATAACTTGACCAAGGTCAGAAAATTACTCAGTGAAGGACTGGGACTCAGGTCTTCATGACAATAAGCCCAGTTTTCCATCTACTATGCCACAGATGTCTGCTCTATTTGACTTTGTGTAGGGGAGTAAGTAGAGTTAAAATAGAATGGGTGAAGGTAGTTAAAATATGGGAAACATTAAATGTTAGGCTGAAGACAGTAGATTTGATCTAATAGATTGTGGGTTCTTGAATAGCAGCAACATATTTTAGATGATCAAAATGAATTGGAAAGATTGAAGCCAGATTGAGTAAAGAATGTATTTGGGGTAAAACATATATTAAGCTCCTACTATGTATCAGACACATAGGCCCTGCTTATGTAAATACAAAAGTAACATTCCCTGTCCATAGGGAGGTTACATTCTGATGTGGGAAGAGACACACACATGCACTCTTACACACACACACACACACACACACACACACACACACATGAATGAGAATGGTGACTAGGAAAGGGCATTTTGTTCTGCAGAGTTACAGGAATGGTGAGTAGAGCCATAACAAGTGGATTGTCATTCCATTTCCAGAAGCAAAAGTAGTACTGATTTGATTACCACTCCCAGATCAAGAGATGGAAAGCTGGATGGGAGTTCTGGGAGTAGCGGGAATGGAAAAAGCTGGATATCCAGACTTGGACCTATGTAGGCCTAGTGCTTTAGGTGAGTTGAAGAGATTGAAATCAATGTTCTGTATACAGGGTCATGGAAGTATAGGACTGTAGTGAAGGTAGTCCACTGAATAATAAAAAGAATTGAGGATCTTGCTTTCTTCCCCTTACTCATGATATCAGAAGTTATTCAGAAGCTACTCTGAAACTGGCCCCCAATTCCCATAATAAGAAATTGGACATAGAGTGGTTTAATTACGTCCACAAGAAAGCAAATGAGCTTTATCCCACAGTATTAGCAAAGTCATAGTACTCTGTGACGTTTGCCATTTCCCTCCACGTTGCAGTTACCAAAGTAATTCAGGCTCAAAGTCTTAGCCCTTGTGGAAATGAGAAAGATTAGTCTGGTTTCAGTTAAAGAGTCACATTGTGGTTTGTTACGCTCTGATGTGGGATTTTTGCCTTTTCATCTTTTTGGCATGTTTTGTTTCTTTTCTCTGCCAGGAAGCTCCTCTCTCTATCTTGATGAATTAACTGTTTCCTTCAGAAATCAATGCCCCCCTCAGCTGCATGACCAAACTGGTGATCTTGCAAGATTTTTAGGCATATAAGTATAAGTCAAATTCTGTATGAAAAAACACCACCATTTACTTTGAGACAGGAGTATAGTTCATTACATCTCTATGTTTTTCAAATGGGTCTACCCGACTTTTTTGTGACTTAGTATTATGTACAGTAACTATGTTATGTACTAATTGAATTAGAATATCTAAAAGGAAGAGAGTGTTTCCCACTCATTGTGACTTCTGGCAATTCTAGGTACACTGTCTATGAATTGGACTGATTTTAAGCAATTTCAGATTCCTGTTATCAAAGAATTCTGTTTCTCCACTTAATCTTTACTCTTTGTGGACATTTCCCAGGTGGATGTAAAACAAAATGGCATTTTCTATTGATCTTGTTCTCAGAAGCTCTGCTCTGAAACTTTTCCTTTCATCAAAAAAAGATACTTGTTCTTTCCAGAGGCAAAATAGCCTTAAGATAAATAAGAACCTGGGGAAAGCGGTTTGTTTACAAGTCCCAGGTAAGTAATCATATATTTAACTGCAAGGCAGTTTTACATACTTTGAAATACCTCGAATGGATCATAGAACCCAGAACCTTAGAATTGGAAGGGACCTCGAAGACCACCTAGTCTAGCCCCTATTATCTGAAGCAAGAAATCTTCTATAGTGTCCCTGAAAAATGGTCATCTAGCTTCCATCTGAACATGGCAGTGATCAGGAAACTCACCGTCTTCTCCGCCATTTCATCTTACTTTTGTAAGACTCTCTATTAAATCAGGTTTGCTTTACGTTGAACCAAAAATTCACCTCTCTGTAATTTCTACTCATTAGTCCTAGTTTTGTCCTCTGGGTCCTAGAAAAACTAATCCTGTTCCCTTTCCCAGGGAATTCCTTTAAATATTTGAAGGCGGCAATCACCATGCCCTTCTTAATTTTATTTTCTGGGCTAAATAAGCTGTGGATTCTTCATCCATTTTCCTGTGACATAGTTTTGAGTCCCCAGTCAGTTCTGGTTGCCCTCCTCTGGAGGTGTTCCTGCACAGCCTCCCAGAATTGAACAAACTACATCAGACGTGGTCCAACCAGGCCAGAGTAAAGGTAGAATTCTTATCTCCTTTGTTCTTGTCTCCTACAGGCATGTTAGCTTTGGGGACTGCTGTGTCACATGGTCAACTTCTTGAAATACTTGAAATACTTTCTTGAGAAACGTTCTTGAAAGAAATCTACTCAAGTTGTTCTTGGTTGTAGGCCTAAATCTTGCCTTTTGGAAAACTTACCTGATTTTTAAGCTTTCAGCTCCATTATAGTGATGGCTACTAAATCATGAGTGATCTAGACTGGCTTCTCAGGCCTTGAATTCTTTTTTTATTTTTTCCAGGCTGTTTACAGTATTTTTTGTTTGACCTGAAAGCTCTGGATTTTGACTCAGATGTTCCTGGGAGTTTTCATTTTGAGGTTTCTTTTATGAATTGTCTGGTGAAGTCTTTGTATTTTCACTTTGGTCCCTTATTCTTATATGACTGAGTAGGTTTATTTCATGTTTTCTGAAAATGTGATATCCAAATGATTTTAGTAGTGGCTTTCAGTAGAACAATTCTCTTCTTCTCTGCTTGATCTGTTTATTTTGATCTTGATCGTTATTTTTTATATGAACTACCTTACAGTTTCTTCTGTTTTTCAGTCCTTTCACTTTGTTTTGACATTTCTTATTGCCTCATGGAGTTATTGACTTCTGTTTGGTCTATTCTAATTTTCAAAGAGTTTCTTGTTGGGGTAAGATTTTGTACCTCTTAGGCTCACCTGTGCATTCTCTTTCCAAGTCTTAGGTTTCTATGATTCTTATTTCTTTTCCAGTTCTTTTCATTTCATACTTTTATTTATAATTTTTTAAAACTCTAATGCTTTTTTCATTTCTTCCAGGAGTTCTAGTTGTATATGCATGTTAACTGTATTTTTCTTTGAAACTTTTATTGTAGATGTTTTGGAGTCATTCTCTTCTGGATTTGTGTCTTGGGCATCTCCATCATGATAATAGCTCTTTAGGTGGGATTCATCTTTTATTTACTCATTCTTCCAGCTTTAATTTCTGAATTTCAAATTTGTGTTAGGACCAGGTTGTATGAACTTCTGGAGAAAATATCTAGGCATTGCTTGGATTTGTTTTCTCTTGGGTCTTGTTGCTTCTTTCTGTTTTTTTTTCTGTTTTTTTGTTTTTGGCAATTGGGGTTAGGTGACTTGCCCAGGATCACACAGCTAGTACGTGTCAAGTGTTTGGTCTGAGGCTGGATTGAGTACTGTGTTCTTCAAGGATATCAGGGGCAGCTTAGGTTGGAAGGGAGGCTTTTGGTGGACCCAAAGCTGTCAGATTCAAGATGAAGACTGATCACTGTCTTTATGTTCTGACTTTGGAATTTCCTTATTGAATGAAATATTTATAAAGTGTTTAGCATAGTGCGTGGCGCATAGTAGGTGCTTAATTAATGCTTATTCCCTTCCTAGGTCTGAGTATCCCAGGTGTGGGCTGGCTTCTTGTTGGCCCTTCGGTAGATTGCTGCTGACTAGGCTACCATCAGCTAGCTCATGCTTTGCAGGCCCAGACCTACAGAACCATCGGCTCCATCTTGTTTTGAGCTCACTGAACTGGTTATTCAGCTACAGGCTTCAGAGAGACCTTGCCTCGTTTCTGTTTTTAGAACTACATAGCTACTGCTCACTTCTATTCCTGGTTTTCGCCTAATATATACAGATTCAGGCCCACAGCCATCCCTTAGCTTGGTCCTTACCTCTGTCCAACACCTCTAGGCAGAAATCCTGTCCAGAGTGGATCTACTCTTTAGCTCTGATACCAGACAGCTGCCAGATGACATTTGTTCCCAGGCCCCTCTGGGTTAAATCAGGGACCTCTCGCAACTGCAGTCCCCAGGACCCAAAGATCTCTATCTGTTTGCCTATACCGCCAAGGCTAGAAAAGTGACTCACTGTGATTTTGTTTTAACAACTAGGACTCAATCTGGTACATGTCCTGGTTCTTTGTTGGTTTCAGTCTTGCTTTTCTTAGTGCTCTTAAAACACTCATTTCTTAAGCCATTTATTTCAGAGCCTTGGACCTGGACTTAGGAAGATGGGGCCTTGAATCTCACCTCAGATCTTTGGGACAAGCATGTTTAACCCCTTTTAGCTTCAGTTTCTTTATCTGTAAACTGAGAATAATAACAACTCTGGTCCTTATGCCTTGCAGTGTTGTTATGAGGAACAAGTCAGATAACACTCTTGGGAAACCTTATAGTTCTGAGATCTGTTATTGCTATCAATAGAATATAAGCTCCTCCAAGGTAAGAGACTTTTTTTAAAAGTTCTTTTGAATATTGTAGCACCCATAGACAAAGCTACATTACTCCTAAACCAGAAATGATCCTGTGGGTGCAGTGTTTCACACCGGGAAGTGTTTTTTTTGTGAATATTACTCAGATCACTAAAAGCTGAGAAAATGCTGTAAGTTTCCTGCTTTGTAAAAATGGATGGAGTTTTTCTTCTGGAGAGCTGCCAGCAGGGCCATTTGTAAATTTCTTGCTTTTGGTGCCTGATACCACTGGGGAAGAAGGGTAGGGTGGGGTGGATATAAAGCTGAAATCATTTGTCTGAATTACATCTCTAGTAACATCCTCCCCTGATACCTCACCATAACATGGTCCCCAGTGGACCACAGTTTTTGACGGATCCAACCAACCTGTTAAGGTTTCCGTTGTAGACCTAGTGATTGATAGATACGCGTGTGAGCTGTCTAAAGACTAAGTGAATTGTTTTCCAATGCTTATCATTAGGAGGCTGATGTCTAAAAGATAAAATGTCTAGTCTCAACCACTCATGAAACATGGAGGAACTGTGATTTGCATTGGTGAAAGAAGTACTTGCAACAATGAAATTGGGGGTCTTCTGAATACTTAAATATTTCACCTTTACTATTTTATAGATCTTTGAAAACTTCTTTAGAATAGCTGTGTTACAAACAATCAGGAAGCTTTTTGAAATAATTTTCCCTTCTGTAATGAAGCATCCAGCATTCCACAGTGACTTTGGGGTTGGAGTTGAAATTCCTCTCTGGTACAATCAGATGTATGTGACCCTGGGTAAATTACTTAATTGTTCAGTCACTTAGGCAATGGATTAAGATAATGAGTCCTAGGTGAGTTGCAGTCTGCCTTGGTGAATGAATATAGTAAGTTCTTTCCAGCGTGCACAGATTTACTTTACCTGACCACCATACAGATGTCCTGGCCAGTGATTTTCATTAGCAAGAGTTATAGTATTTTGTCTGTCAGTGTGATATTTTGACATAGTTTCTTCTATATTAGGACAGTTTAAAACTGTAGTTTTAGTAATTATGTGGAAATAAGGAGACTGAGAAAGTCATAAATTAAATGACTTTGTTTGAATTGGATTGAAAGGGTCTGTTCAATCAGTTGGCCCATTTGCTAATGAATATGGCAGATGGAATTTTTAACGTTATCCTACCTTTATCTTCAGGCTAGGTAAATTCAAGCAGTAGCTATTGTAACATATAATGTGCAGAATTCCAAAAGTAAGTACGTACACACAATCATATTACATGACAAAATAGCCTTTAATAATTCTGACTTTGTAGCATGTAGTGAAGGCAGCTAGGTGGCACAGTGGAGAGAGTGCTGAGCCTGGAGTCAGGAAGACTCATCTCCCTGAATTCAAATGTGACCTCATATTTAATAACTGTATGACCCTGGGCAAAATCATTTAATGCTGTCTCAGTTTCCTTATCTGTAAAATGAGCTGGAGAGGGAAATGTCAAACCACTCCAGTATCTTTGCCAAGAAAAATAGGGTCACAAAGAATTGGACGCGATTGAAAAATTACTGAACAATAAAATCATGTAGACTATCTTAATATATAAATTAATGTGGTTGTCTACATTTATGTGACATTTATGTTGTGCATTGTATTGGTATTATTAGTATGTTGGAAAACCTATTCAGAAGTTTGAGACTTCAGTATCTTCAGATGGATGAAAATAAGCATGTTATCAAAGCCTGTATTAATATTTAACATCTGAAGGATTTCTGTGTTTGTTCTTTTATCTTTTGGATATACTTGATGGCAAATGTTTGCACTTAATAGTCACCGAACACTATAACAGTACCAAAAACACTTATTAAGTACCTACTCTATGAAGGACACTGTTGTTGTTCTGATTTTGTATATAATAAAAACTACAACAATAACTATTGACATTGATTCCTCCTCAGATTCCCTAACCTTCCAATTCCTCAGCCTCTTTAAATACCATTGACATACTCCTTCACTTCAGCTACAAAATTGGATGGTCACACAGTGGATATCACCATTATCACATTGTCCTCCTACCTTTGCTTGTACCTCATCTCACATTGCCCTTAACAAAACCTTCTCAATACTCCTTAGGTTATTCATTGCTCCTGTTTTTACTTTACATTTCTTCCTTTTAAGTCTTAACCCTGTAGTTAGACCTTCTTCACGACTCCCACATTCCCTTATCTCATAGCCATTCATCTCTTGCCAAACTTCAGCCCTGAACTATTTCCACCATCTACCTCCTCCACTCTTCCTCACAAAGCCACGGAACAGAGCTGGAGGAAGACACAAAACGATGCGTTTCTAGGTACATTACAAATTCATGCTGTCCAACTTGAACTGTGCCCTCAGTGCGGAAAGGCAGTCCTTTTATTCCTCTCTGATTGATTCCCTCTCGCCACAGAAAAAGCTATTCCAGACCTTCTCTTTTCTCACCACCTCTTCCTCCTCACTCTCTCTCAGCTGAGAACTTTGTCTCTTAATATACTGGAAAAAAAAAGACTATTTTATGTGAGCTCTATCTTCTCACATTTTAATAATCTCAAAATTCCTTGGCATCAACTCCCATGATATCCTCCCTTCCCCCAGACTCTGACAAAGAGGTAACCTTTCTCCTCTGTGTGCACTTGATCCTGTTAACCTCCAGAAGATTGAAGCCTCAGTCATCTTTCTCCTCTTCCCTCTCCCCCCTCCTTCCCCTCTCTCAGCCTCTTCCCTCATCCTTTTCCCTTCTTTCATCTTCAGCTTCTCCCTATCCACTGGTTCCTTCCCTTTTCCTTTCAAACATGCCTAAGTCTTCCCCATCATTCAATAGACTCTACCATCCCCTTAAGGTGTTTTCTTGTTTCTAAGCCAGACATTGAAAAAATGGTCTCCTTGGCTGCCTTCCCTTCCTCTACTCTCACTTATCATTCCTTAATCGATTGCATCGTTTCCTGAACTCATCACTCACCTGAAATTGCTCCCTCCAAAGTTACTCAGGATCTCTATTGTCTGATATGATGAGCCTTTCTTAGTCTTCAGCCTTCTTAACCTATCTGCTTCATTGACATGGTTGACCCCCTGAATACTCTCCTCTTTGGGTTTTAAATGTACTGGCCTCTCCTAGCTCTCCTTGTAAGAATGTAACTATTCCTTCTTCACCTCCTTTCATGGATCATCCATATGAGGGCATCCACATCATGCTCTCTAGCTCTGGGTGTTCCTTACTATTTTAGAACTTCTTCTCTTCTCCTTCTGTACTCGCTCAGCAACCTTATCAGCTGTCATGAGATTTTGCTCACAGATCTATATATCTAGCCAGGTGCCACAGTGGGTAGAGCACCAGACCTGGGATTCAGGAAGGCTCAACTTTGTGAGTTCAAATCTGACCTCCGACACTTATTAGCTTAGTCACTTAACCCTGTTTGCCTCAGTTTCCTCATCTATAAAATGAGCTAGAGAAGGAAATGGTAAAAACAAACAAACAGACAAACAAACAAAAAAATCCATTCCAGTATCTTTGCCAAGAAAACCCCAAATGAGGTCCTGAAGAGTCAGATATGACTGAAACAACCAAACAACAATAGACTACACAGCCAGCCTGAGCCTTGCCCTTGAGCTCCAGTCTCAGATCACCAATTGCCTTTTGAGTATATCAGAATAGATATCCTAAAGATGTATTAAATGTATCTAGAACTGAATTCACCACTCTCCCCCCACCTGCTCGTCTTCCTATTTTGTTATTTTTTTTAAAGACATCACAATCCTTCCATTCTCCAAGGTTTATAACCTTGACATTTTCCTGGACTTCTCACTCATCCTCATCACATATTTCTGGTCATTTTCCAAGTCTTGTCATTTCTACCTCCATAACATCTGTCACATTTGTCCCCTGCTAGTTCAGGCCCTCATTATTTCTTACTTAGTTATGGCAACAGCCTACGGATTGGTCTCACAGCCTCAAGCTTCTCCCCATTCTCCACCATCTTATACCCTGCTACCAAAAATACTTTACCTTAAATGACAATCTGTTCCTCTGAGTTCAAAATGCCCCCTCTCCCACCTTCATCTTTCTTCCTTCAAAATTCAACTCTAACACTAGCTTCTGTATGAAGCCTTTTATTTACTACTTTATATTTATTTATATTTATTCACTTTATTTTGTACACACTTGTAAAAACTTGTTGTTTTTCCTATTAGAGCATAAGTTCCTTGCAAATAAAGATTGTTTTATTCTTTGTTTTTGTGTGTGTAGTGTCTAATGTGGTACCCCGGTGCACATAGTAGATCTCTAGTAAGTATCTATATGGTTGATTGATTTAAATAGTGCTTGAAAGTTTATAAAGCATGGTATATACATCAAACTTTGCAACAACCCAGTGAAATATGGGTACTGTAGTTATCATTGAATTTCTGTTTTTCAGATGAAAAAACTGAGGCTCAGAGTTGAAATGACATGCCCAAGCTCATACAATTAGTACTTAACTGAGGAAGAATTTGGACCAACATCTTCCCAAGTCTAAGGCCAGGCTACATCATGTTGTCCTCTAATTCTCTTGAGACTTCTGCCTTTTTCCACAGAGGGTCAAATGAAGTATTAGTATTAGTAATATGTAATCCTCAGTTCACAAGAGTCAATACACATTATTCCCTATTTTATGATAAAAATAAGCAACTTTTAACTATTAAATAAGACTTCATAACTCAATGCATGTCTGTTATATACCTGATATGAATGTTATTCTTATCTCATTCATCTTTCTCCTCCTCGCTCTCTCCCCCTCCTTCCCCCTCTCAGCCTCTATTATAGTAGGTAATATATATTTGTTGAATTAAATGAGTGAATCAATGAATATCATGAATTTGAGCCCAAAATGAGCCTTGTCAAAGGGGATTTATTAGTAGAGGTGCTATAGGCATGATGACCTCTGCTACCTCAAAAGAAAGAAAGATTTACTGATTCTTACCTTATTCTGAATGCCTATAGCTGGGCTATTTGACTTCTTGCAGTGTTTGGATAGAATGGAGGTCAACTATTCAGTTCCCTCTGACTGTATGGAGGACCACCAGATCTTACCATCTGTCCTATCACTGTGCTCTAACATCCTCATGGCCACACCTATCTTGCCTCTAATCCCTGCTGTCCCTGGCACGGTAATTTGATTTATTTATATAACTTAAATACCTCTGGACCTTGCTATCTCCTATTGCTACACCCGTAGGACTTCCATACTTTTATATATTGTTTCTTCCAATTAGAGTGTGCGCTTCTTAAAAGTAGGGATTATCTTGATTTTATTATTTTTATTATTATTATTATTATTCTTTATATCTCTAGTGCTCAGCATAGTCCCAGTACATGGCACATAGTAAACATTTAATAAATGCTTCATTCATTCATTCATTCACATCCATTCGTAGTCCATGAAACTAAGTAACATTCACCGATAATTATTCAGGAAGTATTTCAGTGATCTATACGAAGTGCTGGGAAAGGTCAAAATAAATATGTCGTAAACTTTGATCTCACCTTGAGACACAAGGCATTATAACTTGCCTGGACTTGAGACAATCATTGTATGGTTTTGAAAACTTACAGCAAACAGTATTTATTCACAACTTTACTAGTAATTTCACATTGTAATTAAAAGGTACTAGATTAGAGCTGAATTAGTATTTCACTTTGGAGGACTGGTAGGATGGGGGATAAAAAAGAATATTACCTTTTAAATCCTTGAGAAGAAGTGTTTCTTCGTATGAAGCCAGTCAGGAGTGTAGGGATTGTTTCTCCTTTAATTTTCTCTCAACATAGGGTAGAGAGACAATAAATAGCTTCTTTCCTGTGATCAAAGCTGCCCTATTCATCAGTGTTCCTCTTGACATCTGACTTTGTGACTCTGGACTTTGCCTGCCTGTACTAAGGTAACTTTTTGGTGCTCTGTGCCTTCATTCATTCAACTGGATACCAACCTCTTGCCTGCAGAAATCTATGGTAATTCTCAGGCCAAATGTGACTAGCCAGATTCCTAGTCCTGGCACCTCTTGGCCTACCTGGGATCCTTTTCTTGCCAACAGCTTCATGTGACACAGAAGACTAAGCTATAATAATGTTAGACTTTTAACATGGTTCCATGGCATGAGGCTTCACTGTGTATCTCTTAAGTTATAACTGATTGTTATGCTACTGTGACTAATAACATAAGTTATTATGGTCAGCAAGTTAGTAGATGGTATTTCAGTTGTCTTCTCAATGTATTGGCTTAGCATAAAATTAATAAATAACTGAAATTTTATATCTCTTTTAGGGTTGTTAGAACACACAGAAATGGGCTATGCTATGCTTATCATGTTGACCAATTATACTTCTGCTCATCCTTATAGCCAATATTTTTTCTCTAAATATGAGTTTATTGCACTAATATCCCTATCTAAAAACTAGTCATCAGTTAATTTAACAGGTTGGGAATATGCCTGTTGATATAGGTACAATTTACTAACTCGTTGACGTAGTAACTCGTTACTAACCTCTCATGCATATATACACAAAAACACATTCATACATGTACACATTCTCCTTCAATTTGCTCCCTTAAGTCTATTTTCCATGTCAGGTTGTCAGTAGCCTATTGGTAAAATGGTTTTGGTAAATGGTTGAGCTGAAAGGTAGCCCCTGTTTCCACCTTTAAAAATGGAAGTATGATGTAATTTCAGAAGCATAGTTGTATTTTTTTTTTTTTTCAGTGAGACTAAGTTCTTGAACTTCTTTTGCTTTCTGATGTGTCATCCTGGGGCCTGTGTTCAAAATATTCATATTCATTCCACAGAGGGCCAAATACCATAAACTCTTGGACTTCACATACCTTTTAGGTTCTGTCCAAATGTGTGATTAAATTAATAAATCCATTTTGAAATAGAGATTCAAGGAGAAATGCACCATCACGGTTTCGGTCTTAATGAATATTGTGTGTTGCAAAAATTATATGATGTCTAGCTCTTGGATGACATAGCTACAAAGATGATGATGTCATTATCCACATTTACCATTAATGAAGGTATACTGACTCAGGACATAGTATGGGCACTAAGATAAGCTTTCCCTATCTGATACTTTATTGGAAGCTGAAAATAGAGGTTATTAGATTTCCAATCCTGCCTCAAAGTCTTAGTAACTGTGTGACTCTAAGTTACTTAAGCTTATTCTGCCTCAGTTTGCTCATTTATAAAATGAGGGGGAGTTGGACTTTACAGCCTCTCAATCTATGATCTATAATTTTTTCTTATATTGTCATATCGTTGTGGTTTGGTGGGGTAAGTATTGACCTGTAAGTAGGGTCCCTTCTTTTCTGATAGCCATGCAACTGTGGTCAAGTTTCTTCCATTTTCAGAACATCACTTTTACCATTTGTTAAATAGAGTGAAGAGTACTTGTACCACTTATGCCATGATACTTGGCTGAACTTAGAGAAATATAAAACACTCCACAAATGTAAGCTTTTATTATTATTGTGGTAGTTGGAAGATTTACAGTATTGAGAATATTTTCAGTTGCACTTGGAATTTTTCGAACTGCCAAAAGATAAGATTGTGTCGGCAAAAGGTGTCATTTATTTCTAATCTCTCTCTCTCTCTCTCTTCACCTTTAAGGGGACAGTGTGGTTATAGTTAGCCCTAATTTAGAAGTGTGTACTTAGAAAAGTGACATCGTATCTTTAGGCCTGTTTACTTGTATACAAATAAGGAAATTGGATACGCGATTTTAAAATTTCATTGTATATTTAAGGTTCTGCCGCATGACATCGACTTTTAGGTTTTTAGAGCAAGAAGGAACCCAAGCCATTATTTAGTCCAATGACTTTATTTTACAAATGAAGAAACTGAGGCCCAGAGAGGTTGAGGGCCTTGCCCAAGGTCATACAGGTTAGTAATTGAGATTCAAACCCTGGTCCTCTGACTCTAAATTCTACCCTTTCCACTGTACCATATTGCCTCCTTGTTGTATGAACAGAGAATTTTGGTAACAGCACATGTTGGGAAAGTATTATATATACACATATATGCATACGTTCTGATTGAGATTTCTGGATGTAATCAATTTTGAGGTCCTTTTCGTGGATTGTTATCATTTTTGAACTGGAGGAGATCTTAAGGAAGGATCATTTAGTTCACTGCATTCATTTATAGATGTGGAAACCCCAGAAAGACCCACTGGCTTGTCAAGATTGCACAGTGGCAAAACTATTTACTGGAAGTTTCTGTCCCCATCGTATGCTCTTACATCGGCTGGCCTGGCTTAAGTGGTATTGAGTGGGATGAAATGTTAAGATACATTGCAAATCTTGCTCTGCAGATGACATTGTGGAAATTTCTGTCGCTGTTTTAGGCTGGCATAGTTGGTAGTTAAAACTGTGTGTCCCAGTATAAAATGAAAGGAAGTTTTTACGAGAGAAAGAAAGAGTGCTGGATTGGGTTCAGAACCTGGCTCCAGGACGTCCTACCTTTATCTTGGCTGAATTGTTTACTCTTGAGTTCATTTTCTCAGTAAAATGAGGGTTTGAACTGTAGGCCTCTCCATCTTTTATAGCTATGAGTCTGTACTTATCTAGGAATTTTACATGATTTATTTATAGAAATAGTTTGTATTTATATGGCATAATTTGTAAGTATCTAGAATAGTACACATACAGTTTCAGCCACTGAAATAAAGCCTTTCTTAAGTTGTGGGAGTGTTATTATTCTCGTATATTTGCTAAGTCGTGGGAGGGGAGAAATTTTGGCTAATACCACTGCTTGGCAAGAGATTTTTAGTTCTTTAATGTTAGTAATAATTTATTAAGTGCCTACTATGAGCCAGGCACTGGGTAAAAAAAGCAAAAAGAGGGGAAAAAATTCCTGCTTTTTTTTTTTTTTTCCGTGTAAGGAATGGCTTATATTCCATCAAGAGAAACATTATACATATGACTGAATACAAAATGTAGACCAGGTAAATACTAAGTAATTTCAGGGTGGGAGAGGCACTGGTACTAGGTAGAGCAAATGCCATGTTGCAAGGAGACCAGAAAAGGTGAGGATCTGAAAAAATCCTTCGAATTTGTCAGTTGGATCATTGGTAACTTTGGGAGTGATGAGGTTGGATGCCAAATTGTAAGTGAGAATTGAGAGGTAGATGAAAATGTTATCCAGACAGAATATCATATTTCAATTTTCACCTGAAAAACTACTCATATTGGAATGGTACATTCCCATTTTAGGATGTTCAGGCAAAAAACCTTTTGCTTCTCTCCTGGGGAAGGAAGGAATGACCAACAGAGGTTTTCTTTGCTTCTTACTATTCCCATGCTCCCATCCATCTCGAAAGAGACACTGATTTCCTTTGCTCTCTTGAATACCCAGTCCACAGTGTAAAACGTGAGCTGTCAAACCACTTTGTATTTATGATACCTGATTTGAGGTTCCTTTCCCCCATTTTCCCCCCATTTTGCCATATGCAGAGTAGTTTAAATTAGGATACCTTTTTTAATTTTTGGTCGTATAGTTGAACTTTTTTTTTTTTAATGAGAAACTGCGGAGGTGATTGAATTGGTGCTTTCTATTTTATGACCATTAGGATCTTTTAAGTGGAGTCAGGCTGGGAATTGTGAATCAGAGACAGGGATTTGAGATCTGAAGATCATGCTTTGACTCTAGAGCCAGACTAAGTTAAATAGAACCAGACAAGTCACTCTCTGATCATAATCCTGGGTGATCTGGTTGCCTGATGCCTAGATGATGTAGAGAGAAATGCTAAATTTACAGATTGAAAAAAAAATAAGTCTGTCTCTAAGTGGCTAGTTGTACGTTTTTAAAATGAGAAGATGTATAGAAAATCTAAATCTCATGAATGTTCAAAAATAGTACAGGTTTGTGCTTTACAAGATAACCGAGTAGTATTAGAAATATAAATGAAGCTTCTTATATAAAAGTACATAAAGAATAATTTATACAATAACAACGCTATAAAAACAAACAGTTTTGTAAGTCTGTAAGAAACATAATCAGCATAATGATAATTCATGATTCCAGAGAACCCAATGATGAAACTTGCCATCCCTTACAGAGAGGTGATGCATATCGTTAAAGAATATTACACATACACACACACACATATACAACCATTGAGGAAATTTGTTTTGTTTGATCCTGTGTATTATAAAGAATATAAGAAATTTGTTTTTCTTTTTTTTTTATTGGAAATTTTTTTTCAATTTCAATAAATTTCTGTTAATTTAAAAAAATAGGTGGTGCTACTACAGATGGTGAAATGTTGCATGTGCTTTCTAGTGAGGTACTTGTATTATTATATTTTGTTACCAAAAACCTCTGATGAAGGGGGAGTAGTGTCTACATGTTTACAATGTAAATATAGTACATATTAATAACAATTTAAAAATTAATGTACATGTGGAAGGTGGTTAAACCAACTTCTTTCTTTAGATCCAACTCATCAGTGGCTTAGGACTAGAAAACTTGGCATCATGGGCACACGCAAAGAAACCAGATGTACCTAAGGGGAGTCCATGGTAATGGCAACGTTAAAAAGAGTAAAGCAATTTCTTCTTCATCTAAACTCCAGTGCAGAATCCAAATCATAGAAGGATTATCTGTGGAGGGTAAGGTCTTGTTTGCAGATGACTTTGTGCTGATTGCATCAAGCCCAGGAATATTACCAGAGTCTCCTGATAGAGAGCTGTAATTACTCAGAGAAATTTGACCTGCCCATCCACATGGGAAAGAACAAGTGGATGAAAAATCCTTATTGTCCTATTCTCAATACACATTTGGATGGATATCTTATAGAGCTTGTCCCATAGTACTTATAGCTATGGCAGTATAGATAGATAATGAATCGGCCTCAGATTTCAACAGGAGAAAGTGTGTGCTGAATTACTTTAATTTCTTGTATCTTTTTTTATTTATAGTAAGGAAGGGAATGAGGGAGGGAATAAGCATTTATATAGTGCCTGCTGTGTGCTAATTACCGCTAATTAAGCATTTTTAACAAATATTATTTCACTTGATCCTTGGAACATCCCTGTGAGGTTGAAATGACTTACCCAGAGTCTCATACCTTGTAAGTGTCTGAGGCAGGATGTGAACTCAGGTCTTCTTGACTCTAGACTTAGTATTTACTTCACTGCCAGCTACAATGGAGTAATCTTCTATAAATGAACGAATGAAAAATTATTTATTAAACACTTATTATGTTCAAAACACTGTGCTAAGTGCTAGAGATACAAATGGAAAAGGAAGACTGTTTCTGTTTTCAAGAAATTCATATTTCTAATAGGCCCAATGGCCCTTGGCTTCTTCAGCAAAGTTGATGGTAATACATCTTCTCTAATATCATTTCCTTTAAAAACTGTTGGTTTCTAATATTAAACTATTTTATCACACCAATGACTTTGGTGATGAGAACTTTATTTCAAGAGTCTTCAGTAGCTTTGATTTTTGAGAAGCCACTTCTGCACTTGGCAGAAGAAGTTGATTCCAAGGATGATGGCTACTGGGGCCAATCTGGAAGCAGCACTGGTAGTCTAGGAGGTTCTGCCATTTTCTTGCTAGGCTCTTGGGCTTGCCTGCTTATTGGTGGTAGTTGGTAAGTAGTTGATACTGGTGGTTACAGGGTTGGTAGGCCCCTTCTCCATAGTGGTTGCTTCTCTTGGTGATGGCTAAGAATCAAGCTGGAAAAAAGAGCCAGTGGTCTAGTGGGCCCACCCATTGCTATCACTCTTGAACCAGGATCTTGAGGCTATCTCCACCAACATTCATCAGGAGGTGGTGGTTAAGATCTCTTCCTTTCCTCCTCTTCCCTGAAATACCACCTTTTGTATTTCCCTTAGGATGTCTTGCTACTTCATTTAGACTGTTTGCTTACTCAGTCAGTGCCCTATCCAATAACATGCATATAATTTGTTTAGCCATTCCCCAATAAATTCCTCAATTTGTTTACAGTTTTTTGTTACCACAGAAGTGCTGCTATGAGAATTTTGGCATATGTTGTCTTTCACTCTACCCATTAAATTTAAAAGATAGGAGGAAAATGAGAAATTAGACACTTAGTTCAATTTGTCCACAACATAGAGCATAGAAAGAGGAGTAAGATGAGATAAAGCTGGAAGGATAGTTAGATTCTAATTTTAGAGGGCCATGAATGCCAGGATAGTGAGTTTATACAGTATTTGGGCAACAGTGGTGGTACATCTAAAGGTTTTTGAGTACTTGGACTGATATTCTCAATATACTGCATTAGGAAGATTACTCTGGGTGTAATTGAAAGCAAGAAAAGAGAAAGGATAGATGACAACAGCTCTGGGGTCTCTTTCTCTATTGGTAAATGGGGATTGGAATAGGTCAGCACTTCTCCCAGTCATGGTCCTCAGACCCCTGAGAATCCACAGTACCTTTTCAGGGGATCTGTGAGGTCAAAACTATTTTCATAAAAATATTGAGATGTTAACTCATTAAGATACTCTTCCATTTTCCAACTAATCTGTGTGAGCCTAGATTTTCTTCACACACTTTAACCAAAGCAACATAATCACAAGATTGAATGCAGGAGCAGATGTGAAAATCCAGCTGTCTTCTATGAGGCCAAACATTTAAGAAATTTGTGACAGTATATAAAATAATGCTACTTCTCACTGATTTTTAAAGATATGTTATTTATGTTAACATGTAATAGGTTTATTATTATTTTAAGTGAATTAATAAATGCATATTTAAACATTTTATTAGTTTTATTTTCTAATTTGGTAAATATTGATAGGTATAACCCACATAAACATAAAAGTTCTTTGGGGTGCTTAATAATTTTTAAGAGTATAAAGGGGTCTTAAGAATGAAAAACATTTGAGAATTGCTGATCTAAGAACTAGGAAAGCATTTTCAATAGTGCAGATAAAAGGGCCTGAACTAGGATAGCTGCATTTGGAGAGGAAATGAAGAGGTGGACTGAAGAAAAAGATAGACAGATGGAGACAAGAGGAGATAAAAGAAGTAGACAGTAAGGTAGGAATACTGTGAGAAAAAAGTGTCATGGAAATTATAGAAAAAGTGTGGTTAACAGTAGGAAATAACTTCACCTATTGACTTCCTTCCTGACTCAGCTCAAATTCTACCTTTTTAAAGAGGTGTTTTTTATGCCCTTTCCTTCCCTCCCATCAGCTAGGACCTTTCCCCTGAAATTACCTCCCATTTACACCTTTTATGTCCTGTATGTTCATCTTTGTCTGCCCAGTTGTCTTTCCCCTATTAGAATGGGAACTCCTCCAGTGAGTCTATGTCTTTGCCTTTCTTTATATCCCTAGCGCATGACTCATCCATAATAAGTGCTTAACAAATGCTTATTTACTAACTGACTTCATTGATGGTGAAGATAGAGAAAAGGTGATTAGACTGGGTGATAGATTACTGAAACTGACTTCTCTTGGGTTATTAATAAAGTGGTGTAGACAGAAGCCAGTATGCACTAGGATTTTGGAGGGGAAAAGTGATAAAGAAGTAGAAATAGCAAGTATAGATTACTCTTCCTAGAATTTTGGCATTAAGCCAAAAAAAAAAGAATTTTGGCATTAAAAGAGAAGAAAGAGGCAAAGTCAGTTTTAGAGTGTAGCAAGGTTACTTTTTCTTTTAAAGAATGGAGGAAATCTGAGCTTTTTTATAGGGCAGAAGAGAAGGGCAAAGGGGCAAGAGAGAGAAGGGAGAGTTGTTGGAGTAAGATCAGAGATGACATGGATGGCATCAAGGATACAGTTGGAGCTAAGAGGAGAATATAACCTCATGCTTAGAGACTGGAGGAAAAGAGAGGAAGACTGAATGAAGACATTTAAAAGTTTAAAGGCATGAATGAAGGACTGTTGTATAACTTTTTAAACCCCAAAAGAATTGAGTGAGTTAATGCAATTCTTTAACATATCATTGAGAGTGACCTTGGGCAAATTCTTTAATCTCTCTGAGACTCAGTTTCTTTATCTGTAAAATGAGAGGACTAGACTTAACCTTCTTGAAGGTCCTTCCAACTCTGTGTGCCTATATCCTAATATTTTAGAGGACTTCTGTGGAAATTTGGAACTACAGTAACTTAGATGCATGGAAATTTGAATCATGTTATTGTGCATTAATATTTTAGCATTGCAGTATTGTTTTATTTTCAAGGGAAGGTTCAAAATATTTGTTGGGAGTTATCAAGCCCAGAGCATTGTTATTTTGAGCTCTCATATAACAACTGATATGAAATCTACCAAACCTGAAGCATTATGATAATGTTAAGAAATTTCTATTTCATTTGAAAATCAATGCGTTTGAAAAAAATACAGTCTCTACTCCCACCCCACAATAGCCATAGGGACTCGCAGTCCTAACGGTTATTATTATCCTAAATATTTTTTGCAAGAGCAAAACTTGGTAATATCTTTCCTTAGAAAAATGAAATAACTCTAAGAGTCAAATGTTGTTTTTTCATGACTTTGATTTACCACTTAAAGATTGTAAACCTCCTCTTCCCCAGAGAATTGTAAATTGTCACAGTGTGGTGGGATCGATCTCAGAAATTTAGTACAATTCCCTTGTTTTTTAGAGATAGAGAAATTTAACGTCAAGGTCACAGTCAGAGCTGGAACTAGAACCAACAGCATTGTGAAGAGTTTAAGAAATAAGGAAAAAGGGACACCTTGTTCCTTTTCTGGAGCCTTGTCCCTTTTAAAAAACAACCTCATTCAACTTCTGTGGAAAACAGTGTTCCCAAACCCACTTCTAATAGCAGAGAAATGATTTCTTTATCATCCCATAAGTGACTTTACATTTCTGTAGTTAAAGGAACAAGAAAACTTCAATAAGCTTTGTTCCAACTTATTCATTCTTGTTGAATAGATCATCCAGGAGGCTTGGTTTCTGCTTGAAGAGACTCAATACTTTTTTTTTTTAATTTCCTCAAGTAGCACTGGCCACTCCACTTTTCATGGTGATGGTAAGCCAAATGTGGATGATTAGTTGTGGGGAGCGCGCACACACACACACACACACACACACACACACACACACATATTTAGAGATGTTTAGATGTGTGTGTGTACATACAATTCTCCACCTTCACTTTTTTCTTTAATTATTATTTTTTTATTAATTTATTTTCATTTCTCAATAATCACTTCCATATGCTTTTGAGTTTAAAATTTTTCTCCCCTTTCCTCCCCATCACCCTCCCCAAGACAGCACACAGTCTGATATAGGCTATATATTTATATTCATATTAAACATATCTTCACATTAGTGATATTGTAAGTAAAAATTAAAACCAATAGGAGAAACCATCAGAAAGAGGAAACAAAACTCAACAGAAAAGAAAAAAAAATAGCAATTCGACTTCCATAGTTCTTTCTTTGAATGTGGATAGCATTTTCCATCACAAGGCCTCTGGAGATGTCTTAGATCCTTGTATTGCCAGGAAGGGTTAAGTTTATCAATATTAGTCATCACACAACATGGCTGTTATTGTATACAACGTTTTCTTTGTTCTGCTCACTTCACTCAGCATCAGACCATACAAGTCTTTCCAGGTTTTTCTGAAGTCAGCCTGTTCATCATTTCTTATAGCACAATAGTATTCCATCACATTCATATACCACAACTTGCTCAGCTATTCCCCAATTGATGGGCATCCTCTCAATTTCCA
Organism: Vombatus ursinus; assembly: GCF_900497805.2. Classification (NCBI taxonomy): domain Eukaryota; kingdom Metazoa; phylum Chordata; class Mammalia; order Diprotodontia; family Vombatidae; genus Vombatus; species Vombatus ursinus. The sequence continues at coordinate 3,457,754 of NW_020954556.1, read as the reverse complement.
ATTCTTTGCCACCACAAAAAGAGCTGCTAGGAATATTTTTGTACATGAAGGTCCTTTTCCTGTTTGTGTGATCTCTTTGGGATGTAGACCTAGAAGTGCTATTGCTGGGTAAAAGGGTACGCACATTTTTATAGCCCTTTGGGCATAGTTCCAAATTGCTCTCCAAAATGGTTGGATCATTTCACAACTCTACCAACAATGCATTAGTGTTCCAATTTTCCCACATCTTCTCCAACATTTATCATTTTCCAGTTTTGTCATGTTGGCCATTCTGATAGGTGTGAAGTGGTACCTCAGAGTTGTTTTGATTTGCATTTCTCTAATCAATAGTGATTTAGAGCATTTTTTCATATGATTATAGATAACTTTAATTTCTTCATCTGAGAACTGTCTGTTCATATCCTTTGACCATTTATCAGTTGGGGAATGGCTTGTATTCTTATAAATTTGACTTAATTTTCTATATATTTTAGAAATGAGGCCCTTATCAGAGAGACTGGTTGTAAAAATTCTTTCCCAATTTTCTACCTTCCTTCTAATCTTAGTTGCATTGGCTTTGTTTGTGCAAAACCTTTTCAATTTAATGTAATCAAAATTATCTATTTTGCTTTTTGTAATGTTCTCTATCTCCTGTTTGGTCATGAATTCTTCCATTCTCCATAGATCTGACAGGTAAACTATTCCTTGCTCTCCCAGTTTGCTTATAGTATCAGCCTTTATATCTAAATTATATACCCATTTTGACTTTATTTTGGTATATGGTGTGAGATTTTGGTCTATGCCTAGTTTCTGCCATACTCTTTTCTAGTTTTCCCTGCAATTTTTTTCAAAGAGTGGGCTCTTATCCCAGAAGCTGGGGTATTTGGGTTTATCAAATAATAGATTACTGTAGTCATTGACTACTCTGTCTCGCATATTTAACCTATTCCACTGATCCACCACTCTATTTCTTAGCCAGTACCAAGCAGTTTTGATGATTGCTGCTTTATAATACAATTTAAAATCTGGAATGGCTAGGCCACCTTCCCCTGCATTTTGTTTCATTAGTTCTCTTGATATTCTGGACCTTTTGTTCTTCCAAATGAATCTCGTTATTATTTTTTCTAACTTTATAAAATAATTTTTTGGTAGTTTGATTGGTTTGGCACTGAATAAGTAAATGAGCTTAGGTAGAATTGTCATTTTTATTATATTAGCCCAGCCTACCCATGAGCAACTGATGTTTTTACAGTTATTTAGATCTAACTTCATTTGTGTGAAAAGTGTTTTGTAATTGTGTTCATAGAGTTCCTGGGTTTGTTTCAGGAGGTAGATTCCTAAATATTTTATAATATCTACAGTAAGTTTAACTGGAATTTCTCTTTCTATCTCTTGCTGTTGGGCTTTGTTGGTAATATATAGAAATGCCGAAGATTTATGTGGGTTTATTTTATAGCCTGCAACTTTGCTAAAGTTGTTTATTATTTCAAGTAGTTTTTTACTTGATTCTCTGGGATTCTCTAAGTATAACATCATGTCATCTGCAAAGAATGATAGTTTTGTTTCTTCTTTGCCTATTCTAATACCTTCAATGTCTTTTTCTTCTTTTATTGCTAGAGCTAACTTTCCAGTACAATGTTGAATGACAGTGGTGATAATGGACATCCTTGTTTTACCCCTGATCTTACTGGAAATGCATCTAGCTTGTCCCCATTACATATTATGCTTGCTGAAGGTTTTAGATAGATGCTATTTATTATTTTAAGGAAGACTCCATTTATACCTATGCTCTGTAGTGTTTAGTAGGAATGGGTGTTGTATTTTGTCAAAAGCTTTTTCTGCATTTAATGAGATGATCATGTGGTTTCTGTTAGTTTTGGTGTTGATATGATGAATTGTGCTGATAGTTTTCCTTGTTTTGAACCAGCCCTGCATTCCTGATATAAATCCTACCTGGTCATAGTGTATTATTCTTGTGATGAGTTGCTGTAATCTGTTTGCTAATATTTAGTTTAAATTTTTGCATCTATAGTCATTAGAGAAATTGGTCTATAATTTTCTTTTCTCTGTCTTGACTCTTCCTGGTTTAGGTATCAGCACCATATTTGTATCATAAAAAGAATTTGGTAAGATTCCTTCTTCATCTATTTTACCAAATAGTCTATATAGTATTGGAATTAATTGTTCCTTAAATGTTTAATAGAATTCGCATGTAAATCCATCTGGCCCTGGAGATGTTTTCCTAGGGAGTTCATCAATGGCTTGTTCAATTTCTTTTTCTGAGATGGGGTTAAGTATTTTACTTCCTCTTCTGTTAATCTGGGCAATTTATATTTTTGTACATATGTATCCATTTCACTACGATTGTCAAATTTGTTGGCATATAGTTGGGCAAAATAATTACTAATTGTTGTTTTGATTTCATCTTCTTTAGTGTCAGCTTCACCATTTTCATTCTTAATACTAGTAATTTGGTTTTCTTCTTTCTTTTTTTTAATTAGATTAACCAAAGGTTTATCTATTTTATTGGTTTTTTCATAAAACCAGCTCTTAGTTTCATTTATTAGTTCAATAGTTTTCTTAATTTCAATTTTATTAATTTTTCCTTTGGTTTTCAATATTTCTAATTTGGTGTTTAATTTTTAATTTGTTCTTTTTCTAATTTTTTTAGTTGTATGCCCAATTCATTGATCTCCTCTTTTTCTATTTTATTTGTGTAAGCATTTAGAGATATAAAACTTCCCCTAAGAACTGCTTTTGCTGCATCCCATAAGTTTTGGTATGTTGTCTTATTATTATCATTCTATTGAATGAAATTATTGATGGTTTCTATGATTTGTTGTTTGCCCCAATCATTTTTTAGGATTAGATTATTTAGTTTCCAATTATTTTTTACTCTATCTTTCCATGGCCCTTTATTGCATATAATTTTTATTGCATCATGATTTGAAAAGGATGCGTTTAATATTTCTGCCTTTCTACATTGGATTGTGAGGTTTTTATGCCCTAGTACATGGTCAGTTTTTGTGTATGTGCCATGTACTGCCGAGAAAAAAGTATATTCCTTTCTATCTCCATTCAGTTTTCTCCACAGGTCTATCATACCTAACTTTTCTAATGTTCTATTCACCTCCTTAACTTTTTTCTTGTTTATGTTGTAGTTAGATTTATCTAGTTCAGAGAGGGGGAGGTTGAGGTCCCCCAGTAGTATAGTTTTGCTGTCTATTTCTTCCTGTAACTCCCTGAACTTCTTCTGTATGAATTTGGATGCTATACTGTTTGGTGCGTATATGTTTAGTAATGATATTACATTTTCTATGGTGCCTTTTAGTAGGATGTAGTTTCCTTCCTTATCTCTTTTGATAAGATCTATTTTTGCTTTTGCTTTGTCTGAGATTAGGATTGCTACCCCTGTTTTTTTTTACTTCAGCTGAAGCGTAATATATTTTGCTCCAGCCTTTACCTTTACCCTGTATGTGTCACACTTTTTCAAATGTGTTTCCTGTAAACCACATATTGTAGGATTATGGTTTTTAATCCACTCTGCTATACTCTTGCGTTTTATGGGAGAGTTTATCCATTCACATTTACAGTTATGATTACTATCTGTGTCTTTTTCTCCATCCTTTTTTCCCCCATTTATGCTTTTCTTTCTCCTTTCTCCTTCCCCCCCAACTAGTGTTTTGCTTTTGACCACCGCCTCCTTCAGTCCTACCTCCCTTCTATTATCCCTTTCCCTTTTCTTCCCCTTTACCCTTACTGCTTCTTCCCTCCCTTCTATCCCCCCTCCCTTTTCTTTCCCCTTTTCCCTCCTACTGCCTATAGTGCAAGTTAGATTTCTATACCTAACTGATTATGTTATTCCCTTCTTGAGCCAAATCTGATGAGAGTAAGGTTCAAACAATGCTTATCCCCCTCTCTTCTTTACCTCCGCTCTAATAGGTTTTTGTGTCTTTTCCTGTAATGTAATTTACCCTTGTCTGCCTCCTCTTTTCTCAGTACATTTTCTTAACTCAGACTAATCCACTTACTTGGATCCATTTAACCCACTTGATTACATTTTTTTTTGTCATTACATCAAAGTCAACTTATATCCACCCCCTTTATGTATACTCCTTTAACATGGTATAATAACAATACAGTTCTCAAGAGTTGCAAATGTCATCTTCCCTTGTAGGGATGTAAACATTTTACCCTTATTAACAATATATTGTATCTTTCTGTCCCATTTACCTTTTTATGTCTCTCTTGAATCTTGAAGATCAAATTTTTTGTTGAGCTCTGGTTTTTTTTATCAGGAAGGTTTGGAAGTCCCCTATTTCGTTGAATATCCATCTCCTTCCCTGAAAAATCACACTCATTTTCTCTGGGTCGTTGATCCTTGGCTGCGTTCCAAGCTCCTTTGCCTTATGGAATATCATGTTCCATGCCCTACAGTCTTTTAGTGTAGAGGCTGCAAGGTCCTGTGTAATCCTGAGTGTGGTTGCATGATATTTAAATTGTTTCTTGCTTGCTGCTTGCAGTAATTTCTCTTTAATTTGGTAATTTTGGAATTTTGCTATTATATTCCTTGGCGTTTTCAATTTGGGATCTCTTTCAGGCAGGGAGTGGTGGATTCATTCTATAGTTATTTTGCCTTCTGGTTCTAGGACTTCAGGGCAGTTTTCCTTTATGATTTCCTGAAGGATATTGTCCAGGCTCTTTTTTTCATCATAATTTTCAGGTAGGTTTATAATTTTTAAATTTTCTGTCCTGGATCGATTTTCCTGGCAGTTGTTTTACCCATGAGGTATTTTATATTTTCATCTATTTTTTCATTTTTTTGTTTCTGTTTGACTGATTCTTGCTCTCTCATAGTCATTACTTTCCATTTGTTTAATTCTAATTTTTAACATATTATTTTTTTCTGTTAGATTTTGTACTTTCTTCTCCAATTGGTCAATTGTATTTTTAAGGGATTTGCTTTCTTAAGTGTACTTTTTTTTCCAGTTGGCCAATTGTATTTTTAAGGGATTTTTTTTCTTCAGTGTACTTTTTTTCCAGTTGGCCAATTGTGTTTTTTAGGGACTTGTTTTCTTCAGTGTACTTTTTTTCCAGTTGGCCAATTGTACTTTTTAAGGACTCGTCTACCTCTCTCATTTGACTTTTAAAATCCTTCTTGAGCTCTTCTAAGAAAGCTTTTTGGGCTTCAGATCAGTTCATATTCCCTTTTGATATTGCAGATGTGGGTTTGATGACAATGTTGTCCTTTTCAGAATGTCTGTCTTGATCTTCACTCTTCTCATAATAGTACATTTCTTTCTATTCATGGGTGTTTCTTTATTCCTTGGCCTTTAAAGAGATTAAGCTCTCCTGCTGGGGAGCAGAGGGCACTGACCCAAGCTTCTTGTGTTGGGAGCCTAGGTCTTGGTCACTGGCTTTGTGTGCTGGGGCCTCTTATGTTGGCAATTGGAGGCTGTAGGGTTCTGGCTGCTTACCTGGTATTGGGCTGGAATCAGCAAGGCTGGGACTTTCAGGCAAATCTAGGTTGCCTGCTTTTCCTTTCCTTTAGCTTTATTTGGCTCCTTTTAGATGGGTGCTGCCAGGTGTTTATCTGCCTGGGGTCCCTTGCAGTACTGCCTCCCTTAGTTCTGTTGAGGCACTGGGAGACTCCTTTGCTGTAGAATGCTGAGGCACCTGGTGGTTTTCTGAGCTGGTTTCCACGGGTTCCCCCGCCCTCACTGAGGCACTCGGAGGTCCAGCTGTTGGTGTTTGCCTGCTCGACCACCTGGGCTTCAGGATCTCCTCCTGGTTGGCAGTTGGAGGCTGTAGGGTTCTGACAGCTTACCTGGTGTTGGGCTGGAATCAGCAAGGCTGGAACTTTCGCGCAACTCCAGGTTGCTTTCTTCAGCTCCTTTTAAAGGAATGCTGCAGGGTGCGTATCCACCTGGGGCCCTTTGTAGTACTGCTTACCTTATTTTTGCTGAGGCACTGGGAGATCCGTCTGCTATAGAATGCCCAGGCACCAGAATCTCTTCCTGGTATGCAAAAGTGGGTCTTTCCACTAGCTGACTGGGCGACTCCCTGTTCTGTACTGCTCCCCTTCCCCCAGGGTAAGAGGGGCCTTTCCCATTAATCCCTTTAGGTACCTGGGTTACTGCACTGCTGCACCCCGTCTTTCTTCTGGTTCAGCTGTTCCAGGGTTTTTTCTGGGGTGATATTTTCTGGGTTTTCAGAGGTTGATAGGGTGAGAGCAACTACCTTTTTACTCTGCCATCCTGGCTCCCGGAAGCGGAAGTGTCCACTTTTTGTTTTAAACAACCCCTGTCAAACCATTAATCAATGAAGGAATTTAATAGATTTTTATTTGAGTTTCAGCGTCTCTCCTTTCTGATAATGTTTCAAGAAAAAACTTAGCCATGGAAAATGGAAGAGAAACAGAGGTCTAGTTATTTGAACTTTGTGTATAAATTGCTTTTCTCAAACTACATGGTTCACCATGAAAACTGGGGTGAAAATAGAGCCTTTTCTTCTGCTCTGGAATGCCTCACTTTAAGGACAATAATATCCCATTTATCCTGAGTCATTGGGAAGGAGATAATCTGTGTGACTTCACCAGATAGTTCATCCTTTACTTTTTTAAGTGCCACTACTTAAAAAAAATCAACTACTTTATAAAACAAAAATCATAATAAAATTTATGAAACACTTCACCGTCCTTTTGGATGGAATATTTGCAACATGTTAGCCTTTTCCTCAGGACTCAGGGTTATTGTTATACTTCGTCCTTCAGCATTTTACAAGATTTATGATTTCTTACTCTGTTCACTAATGCATATTTAAATCCTTTCATCCTTTATAGACTATCATGAGATTGTTATGAGTATTCTCACTAATGCACAGCTAAACCCTTATGTCCCTCAGTAGACAGTCTTCATGAGTTACAACCAAAGAAATTAATCCCATGGTGGCCCAGTTCCTGGTGGTAAGCCCCTATATATTTAGTCTTATTGCCAGGCTTATACTTTGGGAATTTTCCCCTCTAGATACAACCTGTCAGAGCTTCTCATCCAATGGAGTATCGTTTTTGAGAACCTAGGGTGACCTCTGTGCCATAATGAAGCATCACTGTAGGAATTTAGTAGAAGTAGGCTTATGATTATGAATATAAATTATGCTACTGTGCTATAATAGAGTTTGTGCCTTCAGTAAATAACCCCAGATTACTGTGCTACTATTGGGTGTAAAATAATCATAAAACAGTGTCATTGAGTTAGGGTCTGTTGGGCAAAAAGCATGGTATTTGTGATGTCAGTTTCCATTGTGAAGAAATGTTTCACTGACCTCTGGGTTCTTTGGCACATTCCACTTGTCTGAGACAGCATAGTACTTTGGAAAGTCACTATATTTGATGTCAGAGGAACTGGTTCAAATTCTGACCGTCTCATTTACTAGCTGTCTGACCTTGGACAAGTCACTTTTAATGAATCCATAACATGAAGCAGTCAAATTGAACAACCTCTACATCTCCGTTCCTATGACCTCTACATTAATAGAGTTTTTAATACTGTAAGAATCTCAATTTGTCAAACAGGTAAATTAGGATTCATATCACAGTAGGATTCCTCAGTTTAAAGCAGGAATTCTTAACTTATTTTGTGTTGTGGACATCTCTGCTTGTATGGTGAAGCCTAAAAGCCCTTTTCTCAGAATAATGTTTTTAAATGCATAAAATAAAAAACATGGAATTACAAACAAAACCAATAATATTGAAAGTTATCAAAATGTTAAGAAAAGATATCATAGACCACAGACTTAAGAAACTCCTGCTTTAAAGAAATCCTGCAATTTTAATCTTAAGTAAATAAACTTGTTATCTGAGTGCATACAAATATTTTCATTTCTACCCAACTTGTCAGGAGCAAATCAAATTTTATAAATTAAAATAGGTTATGTAGGTGTTTCCCAGTTTGTGTATTATGGCAAATCTAAGATTGCCTGTGTCTCAGTAGGCATTGATCTTAAAAACCTTTTCAGTGAGTGTTGCCCAGTTGCTTGGGTTATTCATTTTGAAATCCCTTCACACTTTAATAATACCATCTGGTTGTTTTTCAGACTTCATTGAAATTTTTGAATGTCTGCCCTTTTCTCCTCAACCAGCGTCCAATCACTTCTGGTGTAAGGCTTTGGGAGGTGCCAGGGAGCAGCTATGTGGCACAGTGGATAGAGTGATAGAGTGCTAGGCCTAGAGTTAGGAAGACTCGTTTTCCTGAGTTCAGATCTGGCCTTAGACAGTTACTAACTCTGTGATCCTGGGTAACTCACTTAACCCTTTTTGCCTCATTTTCCTCATCTGTAAAATGAATGGGAGAAGGAAATGGCAAACGACTCTAGTATCTTTGCCAGGAAAACCCCCATGAGGAGTAGAACACAACTGAAAAATGACTGAACTGAACAAAATGTGTTAGGGCTGACCTTATTCATGAGAAAGGTTGCAGATGAGGAAACTCCAAGCATGCGAGTAGAGCTGCTACCAGCATCATCAGAACTAGAATCTGGAACTCATACATGGGTTGATGAGTTTTTGTTTTCTGGATCCTTCTATGAGACTCAGCCCCTGATTCTAGCTACAGCTACTGCCTGTTTCCTCTTTGTCTGTGTTCCTTGGTTCCAGTTCCCATTTGTGTTTTCTGGGTGCCCTTTGTTGGACATGATATATATATATATATATATATATATATATATATATATATATACACACACACACACATATATATTTTAACTTTCCCTTTCTCCCATGCTGCTTTGCCTTCTCCACCTTCACTTCAAGTCCCCAGTTCTGGAAAGACTTGCCAATGTGATTCAGCCCCCAGAAGAACATGATTGGCCAGTGCCCTGCAACTTGCCTTATATTTGTACAGCCATGATTAAATCCACATGATTAAATCTCATTATGTTACTTTGGATTTATATAGCAGCTTTCCTTCTACTAGGACAGATGATTAAATTTTGTCACACAGGCCCCCAAACACTTCCCCAAGCTATAGTCCTCCAGATTGACAATGTCCTGGAAATGTCAGTCCTGTCTGCAAAACTGTCTGAAGTTGCTCCTAAAGAAGAGGATAAAGCTAGAAGCAAATGAAGGACCAGAGGATGAATTTTGGATGCTGGACTGGATGACCTCCTCAGTAGAAGCGAGGGCGCAGAATTCATTGTGAGCCAACTCTCCTCGTGTGCCTGAAGGATGCTGTTATCCTGTTACTTTCATACCTTGTCTTTTGACTTTGATGTGTCTGCAAGGCACAGTCAGGCTTGTCAGGTATCAGTGACTATTGTATATGTAGCCTCCTCTTGAGACGTTAAGATTTAATTTAGATTGTTGGCCTTCCCCTTGTCAACCAAAGTTGTGGTCTCAGGAACTATGCAATATTAACTTGCAGAAAAAAAAAAAGATAATTTTTGATTGGTCTTTTGTGGTTTGCTAACCTGCTTAGAGATGGTAAGTCTTCTTGGTGTTGTTTTATCTTGAGTAGATTTTGAAAATGCACGGATCGGTGTTGGTGTCTTTATGTCCCTTCACCTTCTCATTTGATGCTTAAATGTGTTCTGTATTCATTTACTCTTTCCCCCCAAAACCTTTTATCTGGGGTGTTCTTTCAGCAGTATATACATTAAATTTGGAACACTAGAGAGAGGCTGAGCATGGCCCCTGCATGAGGATGACACACAGAAACTACAACAAGATAAAGTAGAAAGAACAGTGACACACCAAAAAAATCAAAAGTAAATTAACAAAATTATTCCGATCCAGCAAGCCTTGAATGAAGAGATATGATAGGATACCCTCCAATCTATCCTTTTGTGGAGGTGGTTAAACATTTCACATGTTTTCAGACTTTTTTCAGTATATTGATCAGTTGTGCTGATTCTTTTCCTCGCAAAAAAAAATACTATTTGTTATATGGGATAACCATCTGTGAGGGTGAGGGGAGGAGAATTAGGACGATGCAAACAATAGAAAATGCCAGTAAAAACTTATTTTCAAAAATCGCTTCATTTGCAGATTTAGCTAAGGGTTTTATTTTTTTTTCCTTAAAGGCGAAGGCTCCCTGTCTTACCCAGGCTGAGAGTGTAGTGGTTACTCATGGGCCCAATGCCTCTAATGTTTGGCTCAGGGTTTTGAATTGCTGTATTTCCTGGGCTGATTTGCCCTTCCTTAGGCAACATGGAAGGGCAGCTAGGTGTTGCATGGGGATAGAGCTCTGGGCTTGGAGTCGGGAAGACCTAAGTTCAAATCTGGCCACACTTCCTAGCTGTGTGACCCTGGACAAGTCACCTAACTCAATCTGTAAAATGAATGGGATCATGAAGTCAAACTGAAACAACTGAACAACAGTGAGGCAATGTGGACTCACCATGAAACTCACCACGTTGATGCTGGACTACTTAGTGTGCACACCTAATAAGCTCAGCTTACTACAACTCAGACTTTTCAAGCTCGGAAGTTAGTTCTACTCCTTTAGCCTCCCCAGCATTGGAGAATTGGAAACATGCACTTCCCTTCCATCCTCGTTTTCGGCTTTAATATTTCTTAATGCTATAAATTTGCACAATTCGTCCTGTCTCTGTTGTCTCCAGGTTGTCCACAAACATGGATTCACTGTACCGTCGATAATAATTTCTGTCTGAAAATCCTTTTGTCTAACTGAATTTGGATAATTTTGTTTTAAATGAGGTGCCCTTGGTAATAAGCACCCTAATTTTGAAAAATAGTTTGTTGAAACTCTGTATTACTTTTCTTCTAGAAGGCTCATAGAGAAAACTTAACCCTTTTTCAAGTTGCTTGAACATTAGGTATTTTTAAAAAAATTTTTTTGACATTAAGTATTTTTAAGAGTTATAATTTACATGATTCAAAGTAGGGAAGAGACAGGAGAATCAAGTATCTGTTTGACTTCTCCTTATTTCATGATGTTTTTATTTTTATCTGAACCCAGTTTCATTGGTACAGGGAACTCCTCATAAAGAAATCCCTTATGGCAATGAGAATTGGCACCTGCTGTCCAACATAATTGATGTCTCAGAGAGTTGCCTGGGTGACTGAGAAGCTAAGTGGTTTTGTTCAAGGTCACATAGTCAAGATGTGTGAGAGGTGGCTTAGCAGTCTTCCTGACTCTAGTCTGACTTGTCCATTATCCCCTGGCTGCTTCTCTGGGTAATTAATAATTGTGTGTTGGCTTTCTAAAAGGAGAAGCAAGAAGGAGCAAAGAACCAAAGGAAGATACTTCAGAGATTATCTAATGCAATCCTCTCACAAAGGGGAAAACTGAAGCTTGTAGAGGGAAAATGACTTATCTGCGTTCATCTAAGTAACACATGGCAGCAGAGTCAGGATTTGAACCCAGGACTTTGGACTCGTAATATCCTTTTATACCAAATATTTCCTTTTGGGGATAAACCTCTTTCCCTCCTCCTTTTGGAATATCAGTTTATAGCTCTGCATAAATATAACTCTGCCAGTCTGTTTTATCTCCCAAAGGGTAGGCTATGAACATACCTGGACCAGAGCATAATTCTGAAAGTGCTAGGAAGACCATGTCAATTGGGGAAGGAATAGGAGTAGAAAGATGGGAATAGTCAAACATGTAGTGGTGGATCTAGGCTGACCCTGAGTGTTCTAGAATGAAATGGTTGCGTGAATTTCCTGTAGAATGAATGACTTGGACCCTTGAGGAGTTCTCCTGAACCCTCCAGATTTGCTGTTTGTGGAAATGAGCTCATTTGTTCTGTACTAGGCAGGGTTCTAGGATTCTTTAAAAAATTTTTTTATTAATTTAAATTTAAATTTTTTTTAATAAAACAAGCATCTTTGTAATAAAAAAGGTGATTACACATGAAACTGCATATTTACTATGTACAACTTGCTATTCCTTTTACATCTTTAATATTAAAGTTATCATGTAAATTTCTTTTTTCCCCCTCCTCCTCCTCCCTCCTCGGCCCCAGAGATGTCTACCATTAGACACAAATATGTATATATATGTAAAACCATTCCATACATACTTCTTTCTCTGGGTGCAGTTAGCTTCTTCCTTAATATGTCTTTTGTAGCTCATTTGAGTATTTATAATAGTGAAAATGACTTATTTGCTCAATTATTCTTAAAACAATATTACTATTATTGTACACAACATTCCCTTGGTTCTGTTCATTTCACAACTTCATTATTTCTAGGATTCTTAGTGACTAGTCTATCCTTTGAGCCCTGGAGAGCTAAAGGAGATGGTATTCACACATTAGTGCAACATAGATGATGTGGAATATAGTGGTTTTGAGTAATAGAAAACCCAGGATTCAGTGCTGTCAGTTCATTTGGTCAGCTTCTAAAAGGTCACCTATCTTAATTCCTGTATCTATGCCTGCTGTTTCTACTCTTCCGAGAGCACCAGGATATTAGCCGTGGTCGATTCTTCATTGTTCCAGCACAGAGTTAAATCTTTGTTTTGTGTTTTTGTGGCACAGAAGGTTGTGACAAGAATGAAATGAGTTGTAGATGTTTACTGTCAGAGGCAAATACATGAGGAAGGGCCCTAAATGCTAGAGGGAAGCATTTGTCTTTTAAAGCGTCATGAAGAAAATAGCTTGTTCAAAATCAGAGGAACTAGTATTTTGATCTCATCTTTGCTACTCAATTGCCTTCCTTCCCATTTTTTGGTTCTCCTAAGTACCATGGTAGAATAATGGAGAAAAGTATTGATTAAGTACTTAACTGTGTGCCAAGTGCTGTGTTAAGTTCTGGAGATAGAAATAGAAGATCAGGACAGGTTCCCCCTTGCACTGAGCTCACATTCTAATTGGGCAGATAACACATAAAAAAGGGTTCATGTTTATGTTCAGTTTATAGCTGATGAAAAAACCTAGGCAGCACTTAAATGAAGAGGAGGTGGCAGGACAGGTGGAAATGACCAGAGGATCTTGGGGAGGAAGGGCCAAGCAAATGGTCAGTTCTCTACTAAGAGGGTACTGGGTTCAGGGTTTGGGGAGGAGTTAGGTTCTGGAATATCTATAGAACAGATAGGGATCTGGGAATTCACTTGGCAAGGAGTGTCCCATACCTGGTCGGAAACTAACAGTTGAGCAGCTAGAATTGGTTGGGGGAATGAAAAGTGGATGGTTCTGCTCCATAGAAGAGGGGGTCACTTGTCCTTGTTCTAGTGAGGAAGGCCCTTGGCCCTCCACCAGTGGGAGCCAGTGGAGGTGGCTGGTCCCAGGTCCTCAGGCAGGCAGTTGGTGGGCTGAGAACGTCCCCCGCTGTCCCCATGTTGTTAGTCAAGGCAGGAGTATCAGTTCATAGCATTATCTCTCAATGAGAGTATCCCAAGAGGAATCTTCTTCACCAGTTGCAAGTTGTGGTCTGTGTGCTTTTCTGCCTCAGTACCCTCCAAGTGCCTCATTCTTTCTACCCTCCTAACAAATGTGGATTATAATTTCAGATATAGAGTAATACTCTCATTTTGTTCAGTCACTTGGGGAGAGAGCTAAGAGAGTAGCTGTATTAAAGAAAGTCAGGGAATATAGAACATCTCATAATGTTTCACTGAGTTTTAAAATAGCGAACCTAATTCTCTTTTCTACAGTTTGAAGAGTGGATTGTAGTTGTGTGTGTCTTTTTTTTTTTTTTTTTAATCTCCCCCAAAGAAAGAGCTCTGCAGGGAGTAGAGCTAGGAAGAGTGGAGAATAATCTTCCTCCAAGGTCATGGTTAGGGGCAGCACACAGTGGTGTTTTGGGGCATAAACATCTGTCATGACTCCATTTGGAGCAATGACCGTCATGATCACTGACATTTATATGGTGCTATAATGATTCTAAAACACTTGCATAATGTTAGCTTCTGCCTATCAGGAATCACTGACTACACTTTAGCAATTTTCCACTCAAAGGAAGGAGTTTCTTGTCTTGAGCGCATACTCTGAGTTTGAGAAGAGGGACAGATTTGGGGAAGTAAATAAAAACATTTTTTTAAGCTTCTCTCTAACCCCTTTTCTAATTTTTCTCTTCCTTTTGCCATTCTTTTTTCTCCCTTTTCCCCTCATTACCACGAGGCATCCAGAGCTGTCTTGTTATAAAATAGAAGATGCTTCTGAATAACTAGGGTGTCCTATAATGGAACGGGCTGCTGTGGAAGGGAGTGTATTTATTGTTTCTCTCTTTGAAGGTTTCCAGGCTACCCAGTTTCCCTGTTCACTTTCTTTCTGTCCTTCCATCAAAAAACTCTCCTGTCTTTTGTCCCAATCTGACTGAAACAATTGTAATTAATAATAAGGTATTTGTGGCTAAAAATGACTTTTTGTAATTCTTCTCCACCCATTCTACCCCCTACCAAATACCATATTTGCATTTTAACAAAGGGGTAGTGCTCTTAAACCAGAGACATTAGCTTATGAAGTTATCTTCATCAATGATGAGAATTTCAGATAGGACTGATGTTAGGACTATACTAAGGGGTTGGTGAAGCAGATCAGGCCTTTTTAAGGCATCTTTCTTTGCCTGTATGTAATCTGTCATGATTTTAGGGGGGAGGTGGTAAGGGGGCGGGGGGGGGTGTGCATTTACATGGATCCATGGCAAAAGTAGAGAACTGAGAGAATATCTCAGTGGAATTGAATGGTTATCTTAGTCATATCCATAGGTTTTCCTGTTTTTTTTTTTCACAAAGCATTTTATCTTCTGTGTTCCAGCAAATTCAGTTATTTGTGACTAGTAATTAGCTTGCTGCTTGACCAGCATTTGTGCTTCTTTCCCATTCTCAAGCCTGAGTAAGGTATGAGATGGGATCTGAAGATCTAAGTTGTGCAGAAATGTGTACAGCAGACACATGGATACAATCAGTTCTCCTTTCCTATTTTCTCAAGCTTCCAAACAGTGAATCCAGCATGTGGACCTTGTCTACAATTCCTTAAATGACCAAAGGTTCAGGTGGGCATGGGGGAAGGGAAAAGGATGCTCTTTTCAGGTTTTAAAAATTGTTCTAAAATGATTTTCAAGCTCACAGATTTCTTTTTCAAGAATGTTATTTAATTTTAAATGTAAGAAAAATCTATTTAAAGATTCTTCCCCCCTTCTGTTGCTTTGTGTGTATGAGGAACAGATGGAGCCGAAGGCATGTGATGCCATAGGCATCCTTTAGGCCTGTTAGAATGAGGTAACCTGTTCTCACATGCTATATGAGACCTAAGTATTGGTCTTTAAAGGGCTAGGCTTCTTCATTAACGGTGGACTCCAGGTATAAATATAGCGTGAACCATCTCTAAAGCTAGTCAGAGTTGGATTCTTTTGTCCCTCTTCCTTCGGAATTTCAAAGGGATCTGTGATTTCATTGGTGTGCACACTTCCTTCACGGATGCAACTTTTCTGTGCCTTCATCAGCCTTCATGAGTTGTTTTAATCAATTTACTCGTCACATGGTGGCTGACTTTCTTTTGAAGATGCCTCACCCAACTCAGCTAGGATCACAAGACCACAGATCACAGTGCTATTACGATACCCCAGAGGCCGTCTAGGCCAACAATTTCATTTTACGAATGGGGAAACTGAGGCACAGAGAAGATACATTACTTGCCCAAAGTCACCAGAACCAGGATTTGAACCAAAGTCTTCTGATTCCAGAGATAGTTTTACATCTATACTCTGCTGGTCCTCTGGGGTAGCTTAGTTTTGTAGTTGACGGAGTGCTAACCTTTGAGTCAGGAAACCTGAATTTGAATCCTGCCTCAAATTCCTACTGCTAAGTATCCCATGGCAACACTCAACCCTTTTTGACCTCAGTTTACTCATCTGTAAAATGGGAGTAATAGCCCTTCTCAGAACTCTTCTGAAGATCAAATGAGATAATGTGTTTAAAGCACTTTGCAAACGTTAAAGCACCATATAAATATTAGCTATTACTCGTTGTTGATAAACTATCTAGAATCTGACTCAAAGTCAAAACTTTCCTTTCTTGGTTGAAGACGTAGCAGAGCCTGTGCTGTGCTGACGTAGCTTTCCAGAACCCGGATCTCCATGCCACAATGATATGCTGTAGAAAATGATGAGTAGAGGATGTACCTGTTTGATTTAAAGTTTTTATTCACATCTTTCCTTTTTTCCATTGGCCAAATCATTTTTTTTATCATCCATCAAGAAGTGTATTATAGCAAAAACAACTTCTTATGGGGATGGCTACAAGAGAAAATTTTGCAAGGGGACCTCAGGAATAATCCTGGACCTGTATGATAAGAGATCCGATCTAACTCATGCCTAACAAAAACCCTTTCTCAAGCTGGTACCCCTGACTTATGGTTAGCCAGTTTCAAGCCTCTCTCTAGTTATGGGAAACTCACAAATTCCTTGGGGGCAGACCTTTTTTATGGCCCTGTTTACTAGGAAGTTTTTCCGTGTCTTAAGCCTAAATCTATCTTCCTTCAAATTCTACCCAGTTGCCCCAATTTCTGCCCTTGGGGACCAAACAGAACAAATAGAAATCTCCTTTCCAGCCTTTCAAATACTTTTTGAGATTGTCTTTCTGAAGCCCCTCTCTTCCTGATTGGCTGACTCTTTCCCCACCCTCCTTTTCCTTCTAGTGGTTTTATATTGCTTTGAGTAACCCCATTCCAGAGTAGCCGTATTGAGCTATATTTAGGTATTCTGATGGACAGGTGTTGGTGGAAAGCTCAGCCTTTCACCTTGTGATCCAAAGTCAAACTGGCTTGTGCAGAAATGAAACCATTTAGCCCAGGTATGATGGTGGCAGTGTCCTCCTTTGGAAAGCATAGGTATCAATCATGGACTCTTGCAGTTTTAGTGTGGGAAGGGTCTTGAGTGGCAATGTGATATAGTGGATATTGTGCTGAGTGTGGGATCCATGAGACCTGGGTTTAAATCTGCCTCTACTACTTTTTGCTTGCTAGATGATCCTGGGTAAGTCATTAAACTTCTGCCTGCCTCAGGCAGGACTTTTGGACAGGACTTATTTTCTATGACTGGGTTCAACATAAGAAATCATCTTGTCCAACTGTATTGAGACCTTTTGGTCTTGTCAACAGGCAGTCATGACTTCAGAAATTTTTGTGAAACTAGGTTTATTACAAGACAAAGTAACATGCATATGGGCCCCAAAGAGTTCACAGTCCACATTGGGGTTCACATATTTGTGACAGCAGGACAAAGGAAGGAGGAGATACCAGAAATCTCCGCCTAAAGGGTGTGACATGGGAGGGGGAAAGGTACAGTAAAAGTGGGAAAACGACAAAACCCCTCCTAAAGGGGAGGATCAAGGTGATGGCAAAAGCATCTTCTTTTCCCTTGGGAACTCACACAGGTGGAGAACCTGTGGCCTCGAGGTGGCCTTCTAGGTCCTCAAGTGTGGCCCTTTGAACCCAAACTTCACAGTGAAGTCAAAGGGCCACACTTGAGGACCTAGAGGGCCACATTTAGCCTCAAGGCTGCAGGTTTTGTAGTTGATGGAGTGCTAACCTTTGAGTCAGGAAACCTGAATTTGAATCCTGCCTCAAACTCCTACTAGCTATGTATCCCATGGCAATGCTCAACCCTTTTTGACCTCAGTTTACTTATCTGTAAAATGGGAATAATAGCACTTCTCAGAACTGTTCTGAAGATCAAATGAGATAATGTATTTAAAGCACTTTGCAAACGTTAAAGCAACATATAAATATTAGCTATTACTCATTGTTGTTGATAAACTATCTAGAATCCTATGCTAGACTATGAAGATAGGATGGTCTGAATATCTACCTGGTCCCAGCTGCACAAGCAGTTTCCCAGCCTAGTGTAGACTGACTGGTGCCTGTCTTGACTCCTAAGCACACACAAGGACTCCGGCTAGGGGTGCAGACAACACATTATGTCAGCTGGGGGTGGTGGTGCTTTGTCCTTGACACGTTCAGGGCCTCCTGCATGCTCTGGGTCCAGTGTTTCTGCAAAATATGACAGCTCAAGAAGACAAGTTCAGGAGATCCTTTAAGAGTTCTTAACAGTCCCAAGGCCCCTTTACACTCTCAAAAATTGAGGACCTCAAAGAGCTTTTGTAGGTTATATCTATTGACATTTACTATATTAGAAGTGAAAACTGATCATATACTTTAAAATTGATTAATTCATCAATAATAATAAATGTTAACAAAATAAACTGTTAATAGATAAACATAATAAAGTGTATGTTAATATGAACAGCAACTATATTTTCCAAAGCAAAAAAAAATGAGTTTCATTTTTTAAAAGTGTATTTATGCAAATCTCATGTTTGGCTTAGTAGAAGACAGCTGGATTATCATCTGCTTCTGCATTCAGTCTGTTGTGATATGTTTTGGTTGGAAAAGAAGAAAATCCCACCTCATATAGATAGACAGTTGGAAAAGGGAGAAGTATTTTAATAGGCAAGTGATATTTTAGCTTATTATAAAAATAGTTTTGACCTTACAGACCCCCTGAAAGGATCTCAGGGACCCCCTTGAACTTGGAGAACTGCTGAAGTAGGCCAGCCCCCTTATTTAACCAATAGGGAAGAGGCCTCTGAGCTCTAAAGAGTCTTTTAATCTATTGAGATCCCTAAATCTCCCACCACACTAAGTGTAACAGACAGTTTCCAGCCCCATTCTAGGGCCTCCATGAGCTGGGACAGCTGGGAGTTTGGGATTGACAAGGTAACATAGCTTTCCAGATTGTCTTTTGTGTGCTTGTAGGGGGTTATATAATAAATGTTACCCTCAATGAGAAAACAGTGTTGTCCTTTTTGGAGAAGGAAGTGCAGGCTCCCTGCATTCTAGCCAATTACCTCCATTTCCTAAGAGTCTTGCTGCATTTCCATTGGCTATGGTTTCTGCCTGTGCTCTGGTGGAGTGCTGTTATATGCTTTTAAACAAACAGCTGTTTCTCCCTTCTCATTGACCATTCCCTTTATTTTGAGTGTAGACTAGTGGGTTCATTGTCCATAGGCTGCTGAACCCCAAAGTTGACCATGCCTTAGGCCAGGGGTTCTTAACATTTTTTTATGTTATGGCCTCCTTTTGGCAGTCTATGGACCCCTTCTTAGGATAATGTTTTTAAATGCATGAAATGAAATATAGATTACAAAGTGAAGTCATTCTATTTAAAAGTTAATCAAATATTTTAAAAAACCAACTTCTTGGACCCCAAGTTAAGAAATCTTCCCATAGGCAGAGCAGAGGAAGACCTGTATGTCTCATATATAATTCCATCAAATCTTCTTGTGTAGCTTTTGAAGTACCTGATATTCTGTTAATGGCAGTGGGTGGGGGTACAGGTATGCTTCAGAGATATTGTGGGTTTGGTTCCAGATCACAGCAATAAAGTGAATATCACAGTAAAGCGAGTCATAAAATTTTTGGTTTCCCAGTGCATATAAAAGTAATGTTTATACTATACAGTAGTCTATTAAGTGTTCAATAGCATTGTTTTTAAAGATTTTCCTCCCAGTTTCGTGTAAAAACAATTTTAACATTCTTTTTTCAAATTTCGAGTTTCAAATTCTCTCCCTCTCTCCCCTCCCACCTTCATTGAGAAGGCAAACAATTTGACATAGGTTACACATGTGCAGTCATGCAAAACACATTTCCATCTAAGTCATGCTGTGGAAGAAAACAGACCAAAGTAACCCACCAAGAAAAATAAAGAAAAAGTATCTTTGATCTGTATTCAAGCTCCACCAGTTCTTTCTCTGGAGTTGGACAGCACCTATCATCATAGGTCCTTCAGAATTGTCTTGGATCATTGTATGATAGCATTGTGGTTTTTTTTTTAAACAATTTACATGCCTTATTAAAACTACTTTATTGCTAAAAAATGTTAACCATAATCTGAGCCTTCATTGAGTTGTAATTTTTTTGCTGGTGGACGGTCTTGCCTCGATGTTGATGGCTGCTGACTGATGAGGGCTGTGGTTGCTGAAGGTTGGGGTGGCTGTGGCAATTTCTTAAAAAAAGACAGCAATGAAGTTTGCCTCATCAATTGACTCTTCCTTTCATGAATGATTTCTCTGTAGCATGTGATACTGTTTGCTAGCCTTTGACCCACAGTAGAACTTCTTTCAGAACCAGAGGCAATCCTCTCAAACTCTGCCACTGCTTTATCAACTAAGTTTATGTAATATTCTTCAGTATTGTTGTGTCTCAGAGAATAGGGAGGCCTGAGGAGAGGGAGAGAGGTGAGGAAACAGTGGAGCAATCAGAATACGTACAACATTATACAACATTTATCTATTAAATTCACCGTCTTATGTGGGTGGGGTTCGCGTTGACCCAAAACAATTACGGTAGTAACATCAAAGATCAGAGATCACCATAACAGGTATAATAATAATGAAAAAGTTTGAACTATTGCAAGAATTACCAAAATGTGATACAGAGACACGATGTGAGCACATTTTGTTGAAAAATGGTGCCATCAGGCTTGCTACAAACCATCAGTTTGTTTAAAAAAAAAAGACAAAATAAAAACCGCAGTCGTCCTGACTATGTCTTGCCACTGGATTCCGAAGGACTGTGGAGGAGAGAGTGAGACTGCTGACTTTGCACAGCCCTGATTCACTTAAAGCCAATTTACTTGCAAGTCAAGACATCACCCTCCTGATGTCATTGGTCCTCTTTGAGAACGAAGGACAAACAACAATAATATGTTAAAAAAAATGCAGTATCATTGAAGTGCAACGAAACAATTTATTCTTTTTTTTAAAATTTTTTTTATTAAATTTTTTTTGATTTATAAATAATCACTTCCATACGCTTTTGAGTTTAAAATTTTTCTCCCCCTTCCTCCCCACCACCCTTCCCAAGACAGTGCACAATCTGATATAGGCTATACATTTACATTCATATTAAACATATTTTCACATTAGTGATGTTGTAAGTAGAAATTAAAATCAGTAGGAGGAACCATCAGAAAGAGGAAACAAAACTCAACAGAAGAGGAAAAAAAATAACAATTCGGCTTCCATAGTTCTTTCTTTGAATGTGGATAGCATTTTCCATCACAAGGCCTCTGGAGATGTCTTAGATCCTTGTATTGCCAGGAAGAGTTAAGTTTATCAATATTAGTCATCACACAACGTGGCTGTTATTGTGTACAATGTTCTCTTGGTTCTGCTCACTTCACTCAGCATCAGACCATACAGGTCTTTCCAGGTATTTCTGAAGTCAGCCTGTTCATCATTTCTTATAGCACAGTAGTATTCTATTACATTTATATGCCACAACTTGTTCAGCCATTCCCCAATTGATGGGCATCCTTGGGCCTCAGTTTCTTGACCTGAGGGAATTGAACTAGATGGTCTCTGTAAGCTTTCCTACCAGAAAGCTTTGAAAATTGGAACACTAATGCATTGTTGGTAGAGTTGTGAAATGATCCAACCATTTTGGAGAGCAATTTGGAACTATGCCCAAAGGGCTATAAAAATGTGCATACCCTTTGACCCAGCAATAGCACTTCTAGGGCTATATCCCAAAGAGATAACACAAATGGGAAAAGGACCTACATGTACAAAAATATTCCTAGCATCTCTTTTTGTGGTGGCAAAGAATTGGAAATTGAGAGGATGCCCATCAATTGGGGAATGGCTGAGCAAGTTGTGGTATATGAATGTGATAGAATACTATTGTGCTATAAGAAATGATAATCAGGCTGACTTCAGAAACAAGTTATTCTTGCACAAAAAGAAATTACAGGTTTGTTGGGGACAGCAGAATCACATGAAACAGAATAATGGAAGAAAACCATAATTGAATGTTCACATATTCTGGGATTGGTAATACAAAAAGATCGATGATGAGTAGAGATCAGGACTTCAGCTGAGTTTGTTGAATGGATAAAGTTCAGATGGGCAAAAAGAGGGGGGAGGCTGGGTAGATATTGAGGGCCATAATACCCTGAGCTGAGTAAAGGAACCTCTGGCGAATACATACGTGGATGTTCTTTATTCCAACCCAAGTAAATTTAATTTGAGAAAGGACTATAAGACAAAGGTAGAAGGTAGTAGAATTCAGTCTACCTCCAAGAAGAATCCGTATACTGGTGGAGAACAACGGAACCATGAAAAGTCATAGTATACAGTTATGACATCATAAAAGTATCCCTTAGACACACATTAAACATTGTCTTATAATAGAAAATCATAGGATTTAGAACTGGAAAGAAATTTAGAGATCTTCTAATCCAATCTCCTAATTTGACCCGACCCCCCCCCCCCCAAAAAAAATCTTTTCACCTCCCCTCATGAAATTATAGCCCCATGTTAAAACAAAAATTCTTTATACATTATGATGCTACTTTGCTATTTTATAGGGCACATCTGTCTTTCTGTCTCTCTGTCTCTGTCTCATCGTTCTTTTAAAGAAACAAACAAATTAAGGTCATTAGGAGTGGTTTGAGAGGCAGTATGTTCTAGTGGATAGAGTAGTGTTTTCAGAGCCCAGGAGAGCTGTGATACATACTGGCTGTGTCACCCTGGGAAAATCGCTTAACCTCTCAAAGCCTTGGAAACTCTGTCAGACTGTAAATTGCCACACAGCAGGTGGTGACCTTCATTGGTGTAGGGAGTTTCCTTCTGGGGAGTTCCCTGAAGAAAAATCACAGGTCCAGACCAAAAAAAAGGAGACATTTACCCAAAGCTCATTGTGGTAACTGGCTAGTTTCCACAAGGTTTATTTCTGTCGAACTGACATTCTGTATTTATAATCACTTTTTTGGGAGGAACCCAGAGACTTGTATCTTTTACACATAGTAGTGCCTGGGGATTTTTATCTAGGAGTTGGTGTTTTGTCATTTGAGGTTTTTACATATATATTCTACATGTAGGAAACATTTCACAAATGTCTCAAAAGCAAGTAATGTTGGTCTAGAGTAGGGTTTCTTAATAATTTTTGCATGACACCCTTTAGCAGTCTGGTAAGCTTAGAGACCCTTTCTCAGAGCAATGCTTAAAATACATGGGATTAAAAAGAAAATCAATTATAGTTAAGTAAAGATGTATTTTTTTTCCCATCCAAGATCGTAGACCCCAGGTCAAGCAAGAGCTGTTGGTCTAGAGAGAGTAATAATAGTCCTTGAAAATAAATTTGGGGTACAGTTATATTGGAAACAAAACACTAAATCATCTCATTTGTACAGAGATCACTTCTCTAGCAATCTCACCTCTCTAGAAAACATCCAGGAACCCTTTTCAGCAAAAGTAAGTGGTTGAATTAATGAATGATGCAGAGTTCTTACACTAAATTCTTGTAAGTGCACCAGAGAACTCCTCCAGTCCTCACCTTCAGAGCCTTCAAGGCAGGGTGGGGAAGGGGGAATGTTGTGTTTTTTCTTTAGATAACATTTTAGCCAGCTTGGTTATCTAGTTATCAGCAGGGGCAGCTGCTGCCAGCAATCAGGCCCAGGAGTCTAGGGCATAGCAGCACTATCACTGGTCCTGCTTCCAGCCCAGCCTTCACAATCATCATTGGGAGAAATAACTCCTTCGGAGAAGGGGACAGTCATCCCTGCCAAATGCCAACCAACTGCTCAACACAGGGCAGCAAGCCAAGCTAATTAAAGCAGCAAAGCACCCTAAGGAGAGACGGGCACAGCGTGTGCCAAGCAAATCAAATCCATCACCGCCATCACCACTACCACCATCACCATTACCATCACTACTGTCTTGTCTGCCATCTCCATTCAGAACCTAAGGGAGATATCCATGAACCCAATAGCCTTTTGAATAGCAATTCTTCTAGCCCAGTGTCTGTAGTCATTATCCTAGGAAGCAATCCCTGTGGAGATGCAGCCTGGCAAACTGCTCCTACAGATGCTGCTGCCACATCTTTTGAAGACTTCAGAAAGAAAGTCCTTGCCACCAAAGTCCTTTGCGTTGACAAATGGTTGAGCATCAGAAACCAAAATCATTTTATCAGTAGAAATAGCATTGAAGAAGAGGCATTAATATCTGCTTTGCCACTGCACTCGAAGGATCATGGGACTTTTCCATCTTACTTGCAGCTGAAACCTATATGTGTTGGCTCCCTTATTAGATTATGAGCTCCCTGAGAGAAAGGATTATCTTACTTTTCTGTGTTTATGTCCAGTTCTTAGCACAGCGCTTTGTACATAAGTGCTTCATTCATTCATGCATCTGGCTACTTAGAGCAAAGTAGATTAGAGTCAGTAAGACATAAGAGATTACCAGAAATAAGCATATTGATAACAGCAAGAAGTAAAAAGTGGTACTGACAGAGGAGAGAACAGAAGCATGCTCTATCTATCTATCTATCTATCTATCTATCTATCTATCTATCTATCT